>NW_007726291.1:408539-520666 GCF_000696425.1 Galeopterus variegatus | reverse complement strand
GCCCGCTCCCGCTGGCGCGCCTTGGACGGCGAGTCCTCGGCCAGCGTCGAGTAGTTGGCGTTCATCTGCGCCGGGTAGTAGTGCTCCGAGCTCGAGTGGCTGGGGCACGACGAGCAGTCGTCCATGGGGTCCGAGCCGTTGCTGCTACGAGTCCGCGGGGTGTAGAAGTCGGGGCTCCCTGTGTCGTTCTCCGAGCCCAGGAGCTTGCCCTGGGACTCCAAGCTGGAGCTCCGGTGCCTAAAGTGCAGGGCGAGGCTGTGCAGTCGCGTGGGGCTGATGTCCACCGACCTGCGGGGAGACGGCCGGGTTGGTCTGGGGGTGCCCGGGGATGGGGAGGGGGTAGAGGCTCTGGGCTCACTGGACTTGGGGCAGAGCAGAGCACACGCGGGCTCACAGCCTCCGGCCAATGGGAATCCAAGCGTCCCACTGTCCCAGGCGAGAAAGGGAACTGATGGTCCTTGGAGGTAGAGCCGGGGCCTCCGCTTGGATTCCCAGTGGGAAGTGGGACTCAAGTTAGTACTCGCACAGGGGTTTCCTCTGGAAAAAGTACGCCAATAGCCGGGGCTTTTTTTTTTTTTTTTTTTTTTTTAAGGTGGAAAATGATTCTATATGTACAAAGAAAACCAGAGAATCACTATTCTACTATTATGCTAAACCAGATGAAATGCCCGTTTTTGTACGTTAAAACAAAAACCAAAAACGGTTCAGGAGAGGCCCTTCATATGTTTTAACCCAATACTGTTTTAGAACGCACATAAAGAGATCCCCATTCCCACAAAGACTCAGAAATGGACGGCTGGTGGAGCAGGAACAAGTATAATGAATGATGTGCATCCTCCCCCACCACTACTTTGTCTATAATCCGTTCTGCTTATTTGAGTCCTCACTATCAATATCCATCAATATCACCTGGCTTTGTACGTTAAAACAAAAACCAAAAACGGTTCAGGAGAGGCCCTTCATATGTTTTAACCCAGTACTGTTTTAGAACGCACATAAAGAGATCCCCATTCCCACAAAGACTCAGAAATGGACGGCTGGTGGAGCAGGAACAATTATAATGAATGATGTGCATCCTCCCCCACCACTACTTTGTCTATAATCCGTTCTGCTTATTTGAGTCCTCACTATCAATATCCGTCAATATCACCTGGTAGACGGTGTTGCCTGATTCCAGGACTATGTGTGAGATTCCTGGTGGCCCCCTTGGCCAAGCACAGGAAGCAGTGGGTTCCAGTTCTGACTGTCACTCAGGGTAGACTCAGTAGCCCCCCCACCATGTAGCCTTCCGTGACCTGGTTTTGCTTCTTTTTAGAAAATGGAGGTATTCACAGAAGCCTGATTTTTGCCTGTGTTTTTTGTTCTTGATGAACTTACACCTTAAGACATTAAAGGAGTCCGGTATAAATTTGGGCCTCAGTAGACAGATATAAGAGGAATATGTATCAAATAAAGATCACCCCATCGGTGCAAGGCTGTTCTGGTCCCCGCTTTTCCCGAGCTAGCCTTTCTTGCCTCCACTTCAACTAGGAAAGCTCCTCCCATGCCAAGTGTCTCCAGTAGCCTGGGGATTCTCCGGCCAGGTTCAAGTACCCACTGGATGTGGACAGTGGGCTGTAATGGGTCTGTTGGCTAAAGTGGGCTTACTGCTGCTCGCTCAGTTTTTTATTCTGCTTCATTCATAAAAAGAACCTAGCTCACAGATTCAGGCCTGGTTCTAGCTGACCCATTATTTGGGCCAGCCATGCCTAATTTTACAAAGGAAGGGCTGGTCCAGGGAGGAAGGTAGCCCAAAGGCCTGGCAGACTCACCTCGTGGAATGGACGTAGTGGGGACTCCGGACCCGTAGGTCTGGTGTGGACGGCATGCTGGACTGGGAGTTCCAGTGAGGAAGGCTGCGGATGGGGCTGTTCTGCAAGGAGCTGCTTCCTCCTCCTGCCTCAGCACAGCTTCCAGTGCTGGGGAAGCGCTTGTGGCTACTGCAAACCAGAAGAAGCCAAACTGATCACGGCTAGACAGACGGTCCCTTGTCCCGTGGGAGGGCTTGCTTGGGACATAGATGTCGATGTGGGAAAAGCATGTCCAGGACTTCCCCTCTGATCTCTTCTGTGGTTCTCAGCCTTTCCCCCCAGCGGTGGGTGGGGGTCCTCGTCCCCGATGCCCCACCCCCCTCCACAAGGCAATATGAGATTTGAGACTCCTCAGCCTTCTCTGTAACAGGCAGTGTGACTGTTCTGTGACACCCCTGCCCTCAATCACAGTTTTGTTTTCCAAGAGACAAATATTTACCTGTTGGGCACCCACATGGAGCTTTATAGGGTATAAATAAAAGCAATGAGAAAAACAGAGAAGCAGACAAAAAATGCCTTCCAAGAAAACCTCTGTACAATATCAGCCCTGTAATGAGCTGATAATGTACAGGTCCGATTACAGCTGTTGGCTCTGGAATTCTGCTGGATGATGGCTTAGGGTTCTACACCATTTTTGGATTCCTGGGAGTGGACTCCCATTTGCCATTTAGGAATAGTGCTGCCTAAGACTCCCTAACTAATTCCGGTGGAATTTAACAACATTAAAGCCATCTGCCAACACCTTGATTGTGAGCCAAAACCACAATTTCCCTTTGAATGACAAATGTGCACCTCAGTAGGATCAGCGGCAGAGGGCGCTGTGAGCACAGCACTGTCGAAAGGCAAACCCAGGAAGGAGGAACTAGGTTATTTGATTTCGTGCTTTGCGGATGCTGTTTGGGATAGCCCTTTGATTCTTTCACAGAGTGGACAGTGACCTCTAGTGTACTTCATGACCAACTCACCTGGAATGACTGTGAGAGGAACGTTTCTTGACCTTCTCGTAAGGCTCATCTAAGGAAGACTCACTCCACATTTTGGGCTTTATGGGTGACTTGTCATAGTCATTGCGGTGACAGTGCATCTGCCTGAGTCCCTCCAGGGACTGGGGAGGTGGTGGCCTGTTGTGCGATGGTGGCCGAGGAGGGAGTCCCTTATGAGGAGACTGTAGGGGGGATATTGTGCTGGTAACCTGAGAGTCTTCTGCACAAAGACAGAAAGACAGAGAGGAACTGAGCACGGGTCATCCTTCTCACAGACCTGAGACACAGCCCCCACTCTACCACCACCCTTACGTCAGCACCCTGAAGCCACACGGGCACATTCACACTTTTCCTTCCCTCAGATAATGAACAGGCTCATGACCCTTCCCCATTTACTAAGATAAGTCAAGAAGAGTCAATCCAAACCAGAGCAAAGCAAACCCAAACTTCAAGCAGAGTTAAATGGGAAGAGATGTATCATGTCTCATTAGACACAAATGAAGTCTGAATTTTATTAAACACTGTCAGTAAATGATTGCTTCACAGCAAACAGCAAAATGTAGTTATTACTACATTGTATGTTTTCTTTCAGTAGACACTAAGCATCTGATTTGCTTTGGGGGAGTTTAAGCTCCACGAGGGTTTGGTCTATTTTGTTCAATTATATCTTCAGTGCTGTGAATGCCAGCTGACACACAGTAGATGCTCAATAAACATTTGTTGGAGAAAAAATGAATGAACGTATGTCTGTTCAGTGTAATTATTGGTGGTGGGTCTGGGTATCTACTCTTTGCTTTTTTTCACAGCTGTCTATATTCTCTTTTAATCTGTTCCCATATATTTTAATTTTGGAACTGCTTTAAATTCTTTGGGAAGGGGTTGAGCTACAAGTATTAAATATTAATAAATCATTTCCTGCCTTCACGGAGTAATGATCTAACACATTAATGTGCTAGAGGACTTTCGGAGGAAGCAAATTCAGTTAGTCTAGGAGCGTGCTGTCTGGAAGGGCACTGAGCAGTGGATCTGCAGAGAGCACGATGAAAGAAAGAACTGGAGCCAAGGCGTGGGGGCGAGGAGGTGGGGGTCAGGAGCAGGAGATCTGGTGGGAGCAGCCAGCCACCGCATGCACCAGAGGGGCAAGGGGCTCAGCTGCTGGGTTTGAATTCCGGGCTAATGGGTTGGGATTTGGTCTGAAAGCCACAGGAAAACTTGACAACTTCTCATGCACGGATGTGTCAGGGTGAAAATCCTGCTTTAGAACTATTCATCTGTCAGGGTTCAACAACGGGCGAGGCAGAAGTGAGAGTTGCAGGAGAAGAACACACAAAAGCACACAATTCCCAGTAACCTTTCACTTGACCCTAAATTCATTTCCAACTATTATTTTTTTCACAGCCTAATTCGCAGTACTCCTGCCTTGGACATCCACTTCCATTCCCCCTTGGCCCCTCGAATCAGTAAAAAGCAGTCCCTCGGGAGAGCCCGCAATGGGAGTGTGGGGCCAAAGAGAGGCAATAATGTCTCTCAGGAGGTCCGGGCTCTGGAACATGGAGAAGAAACTGTAACCATGAATGATGTCACAAAATCAACTAACGACGTTATCCTTTGCTCCAGCAACTCCCCTGCTGCAAAGGAACCCCACTAATGTGTTCCTGTTCCCTTCCTTGGAGAGACTGGGGTACATAGAGGCCAATGACAGGGCTGGGGTCTCTGATATTCACAAGCCTCCCTGCTCCCTGGTAGCCCCATGTCCTTCCCACCCACATAACAAAGCAGACAATAAAAATATCACAATCTGATTTCTAATAGCAGGGCCAAGAGGACTGGGTAAATAACCCACCAGGTTCTCCCCACATCAAGAGCAATCATTATTATTATGATGATGATGGCAATTATCATTATTACAATGACTTGGGTAGGGAGACCTTTTATGTTTTCCATCTGCAGAGCTACTTATCACTGCCTGCCTGAGGTTTCCCTAAAGGCAAAAAAATTATCTGCCACTTGATGTATTTCCACATCATTCATGCTCTCGCCTCCCCAAGTTGTGGCTTAACATCCACAGGAACATTCTCACAGAGATGGTCTGTGCTGGGAATTCTTTCTTCTATGTTTAGTGGTGATGGTGGTGAGTTGAGAAGTTGTGATGGGAGATCAGTTCTGTTTTTCTAAGAATTTCCCATGAAAATATCCTGGTAACTGCCAGATTTTAAGAGTTCAATGGGAACTAATAGAACAATTTTCAAGGCCTGGCTAGGTGTCTAAAGGGACATCTCCCATTTCATTTTCCCTATTGTCTCAGGAAGGGACAGAAGGTTGGTTTTATTCCTTCTCACCACCCCTAGATTCTCCTAGTGGGTTTCTGTCTTTGATCTGTGATCCAATTCAGTGTATATCTCTTTCCAGATCTTATGAGTAATCAGAAGGCAACTATGCACGGTGTTGAGATCTCTGTTGAGTTAAAAATGTGATTTTGGCTGTAAAAAAGTGAACCACCACTCACTGAATACCACTTTACATCTTACCTCTGGGCCACAGGAAATACGAAAATCCCAGTAATTACGTGTTTATGTAGCACCCACCCCCCTCCAACTGAATAGGTGAATACTGGAAATGAGAGTTTGCCGGGACTCCGGCTGCCAGCCTGACCTGGCTTTTGCCTTTGCACAAGGCGGTCCCCAGACGACACACAGATTCATCCCTGCTTAACCTGTGCTCCATGGTCTTAAGCAAGAAATGGGTAACCTACCGTCCTCAAGGACGAGGGCATCTGAGAGGGAGCTGTCTTCACTTGCAATATTTCCATCTGAGAAGACAAAAGCAAAAGTCTATGAGTTTAGCGCATTCCTTAAACAAAGCCCTATCTGTAAACACAGCGTATTTCTCACCACTCCACAGCCTCCTCTCTGTGCTCAGAAAGAACCCATGAGATGTAATACAAATGCGGTTGGGTGTTTCTTTTGACAGGTCCTGTCGGGGGGACGCTAGCTTATCCTCCCCACCCTGACAGTGTTCCCCTGTCTTTATGTATTTGGGCTCTTGTTTCTCAGGATGCTGCCACGCAAGTAGCTTAACATCCAATAGAGAGGCTGCCCAGGCCTGGTTCAACCACATCATTGTCCCAGACAAACTCAGGGCATGTACCGACTAAACCAGAGGAAGTCATCTGCTATTTATTGCACACATGCGAAACGAGGGTAGGGAACTTTGCTTCAGCAATGAATGGCCTCTCAATAAACGTCTTAAGTTATTAGTAGAGAAAACAAGCTTGCTAAATACAGACTCCATCTCTCCAAAGCTTATTTTTATAGATACCATTCAATTAACCAGGAGAACACACCCAAGAGGGAGACAGTAAAATAATCCTCCCTGTTTAACTACTAGGGAAACTGAGGTGCAGCCAGGGAGAGTGGTTTGTTTAAGGCTGCTGTGCTCCCCGGTCAAAATTAGCAAAGGTCCCAGCTCTTTAGATTCCAAGTTTAGTTTTTTTATTTCTTGAAATAAAAGCCATGCTAAGGAGGTAAGAAGAACCTTAATGACTCCTAACTCAAGTGGGGCCCTGTGATGAAAAGATCGTTTCAATAAGGCAGCATGCAGAGAAGGTATATTCTTGAGCAGTTAAAAAAATTGGCCGTAGGCTTGGACACGAGGATTCACGAGCTGGTACAGATGAGGATTTAAAAACTGATTGTGTTGACAGTCCAAATAGAACAGCCCTCCCTTTGGAGGCCAAAAAGCAGGCTCTCCTGCGGCTGACCGGCAGCACGGTCATCCCTGAGGTGCCATTCGCGGGCTGGGCTCTGTTAGCTCTGCTGGACGTTTCTGCAGAAGCAGGAAGCCCCGAGTGCCTTTGAGGGACAGAAGGAGGTCTCACAGGAGGCACAAGACAGACAAAGGCTGGCTGACAGCAGCGCTGCTAGGAAGTGAGGAAAAGTGACATGGTCTTGGCCAAGGACAACAGGGAAGGGTGGGTATGTCAGATTTCCTAGAGCAAAAGGATTTTTTTAATGGTCTCTCTCTCTCTCTTTTAAAACTAAGAATTCACTTTATTTGTATTGCTTCATGGACTGTGAGCAACTGAGAGCACTGACCGTGGCATCCTGACGTCTCCAGTAACTTTGCTTCCCTAGTGTGCCCACATTTTCAGGTTGCAGCTAAATATACATGGAACTGTAGAACAACAGCCATAATGTCAAATTTACCATTTTTAAGTGTCCAGTTTGGTGGCATTCAGCACATTCACACTGTTGTGCAACCGTCTTCTGTGTGGAGAACGTTTTCATTTTCCCAAACTGAAACTCTGTACCCCTTAAGCAATAACTCCTCATTCGCCCCTCCTCCCGGCTCCTGCTAACCACGATCCTACTTTCTGTCTTCCTAGAGCAAATGTATTTTAAACATGCAAAGACTGTGAAAGAATACTTGAGATATGTATTTTCAAGAATTTGCTGACTTAGAAGAAAAGGATTCTAATGGTTTGGGGGGACTTGATTCTTGTTGGTGGTATTTCCTTCTCATGTTTACCAAAGATAATCACCCAAAGTCCTAACCCCTGACATGAGCTCAGGGCTCTAGACTACTGGAGGGGGGGTGGTCCCGTCCTCCCAAGATTCAGCTCTTGGGGTAGGAGACACCTGGAGATAGGGTCAGCCTGAGGGGGACAGAGAGTTGGCAGGGGCTGCTCCAGGACAGGAGGCCCTACCACTGTGTACCCCGCCACCCACCTCTCCTTCCAGACTTGGGGAGGGGTGGTCAGGAGAACGGCAGAGCCTGGGCTAGCCTGGGGCGAGGCTGGGCTAGCCCAGTCAACTCAGCTCAGTTCACTGTGACGGCTGAGAAGAGTGTTAGCTCGTGGCTGCAGGTTCTCCCTGGGGGCAGCGATAGTGACAGTGACGGTCCGAGCTGCACAGTCCCTTTCTTCTGTGGATGGAGTGCACTCGCTAGTTCTCACCTGCTATCAGGCCTTATTTGCTTCACATTATGGGTGGACAAGTTAAGGCACAGGGTGCTTAAGTAGCTGCTTGGGTCATGCAGGGGGCTGGGCTTTAGGACCACCATGGGACCTGGTGTCTGGCTCCCCGAGACCCTCGAGTGGGAGTGGCGTGGGGCGGCTGGCGTGGCACTGACCGTCTATGATCAGCGAAGCCCTCTGGGTGGGTTTCTTCCCAGACTTGATGCGGTTCTCGTTGATCGCATTTTCAATCTCCTGCAGCTTCTTCAGTGCGTTCAGATAAGAGGTTTTCCTTTGTTTCTTCAGTTTTTTGCTGACGTTGGGGTCACTGGCTAGGCGGCGGGCAGCCTCCGTAATCTGGGACTGAATGGCAAACTCCCGTTCCAGGCGTTCCAGCTCGGCTTCCTGTGGGGGGAGAGCCACGGCTTACACTTACTGGGGATGCTGAGCAGGGAGACGCCCGTCCTCCCCACCCCCTGTCCCTGCCCCAAGGTGAGCCCCCCTCCTTGGGGACATGCTTACCAGGAAACCGGCAGTCCCAGTGTCTAACCCCAACCATACTTGCCTGACCCCACAGTGGCAAGAGAGTGGCCCCATTCCTAACATCTCTGCTAGCCAAGGGCACACCCACTTTCCAGACCCTTGGCTGCTGTTCCTCTCTGGGGACAAGTGTTGGTCTGTACACTGAAACCATCATTAGGAAGCAGAGATCCCATGTGGCTGGGCTTGGGCTCACCAGCTCCATTTCTACTGTCCCCAGCCAAGTTCACAAAGACAGAAGCTTTGTGGAAATTCAGAGGCCACTGGTTGTCACTTCCTTTTCATTCCAGGCATAGGGCGCAGCATTATTTTTAGAGCAGTTTTTCTGTCATTCTTTGCTGTGGGTGTGGCAACAGGGAGCTCACACATGTGCATGTCCCCCCCACCACATGCCTTCTGTCCCACATATGTGTGCCCCTCATGTTGGGATGCATGCCCACTCACCAGTGTATCTTCTGGAGGCTCTTTTTGTGAGCTCCAACTGTCCTTCCCACACCTGCCTATTCATGGGAGCTCTGCTCAGGCCACAATTGGGCCCTTCGTGAGGCAGAGACCGTGGGTGGCGGTGGCCAGTTTCCCCCAGCTCCTCAGGTGAGCTTCAGGGTCTCCTTCCCCTCCTTTTGTGTAGCTCACCTCCCCTGCAAATCCCTTCCTTTGGCCAAGAGGAGCAGATGGTTGAGTTTTCCCTCCTACAGAGTTTTGGGCCCAGGTGACATGAAGCTGTGGCTGTTGGAAAGCCTGGTGGACCAGATGATGATGACCAGATGGTGTGCCCACTGTGGGCCTCTGCAGAGCACCGGCTCCTCTGCAGCACGTGCATGTGCACCCGTGTGCACCACGGCTGAGGGGCAGGGGAGGAGGTGGCATGGGTGTGGGGATCTGGGGTGAATGCAGAATCCCTGCAAAGTGTCAGTCTGTCCCTTTTCCTATTTCCTCTCTTCCCTAGTGAAACTCCTGTGTTCAAAGCTAGCTTCAAACAGCACCTTCTAACATTATGATTCTTAACTGCGGGCCACCTCCTATCTGGCCAGGCAGGGGCCAGCAGTTTGGGCAGCACCTGCAGGAGCTGCAGACTCTCTGCCTAACCCACACCCAATACCCCCACGACAAATGCACCAGCAGCTTCTCCAAAACAAGTAACAAGGGAGGCCGGGGGAGACTGCACATCTTCCCTTAGGCGATTCACAGTCCAGGAGCTGGTCTGACCAGGTAGGAGGAGATCGCCCTGTTTGCTGGAGCCAACAGCTCTTCCTAGTTAGTGGCCCCAATAAAACATTCTTGCCTTTGGGCACAAAGCACCAGGTTGATTTTTCCATCAAGACAACGTTCTTAACCTGATTCCACTTACTTTTCCACACTTTAAGCCTGAAGGGAGCAGGAACCAGGACAATGAGTTCCTGCCAAATCCTTCAAATGCTGGCCACACTGTTCTCTCAGAGGGAGAGGGATACTGAGAGGGACTCCTGCCCGTGTCTTGGGAAAGGCAAGTCACCAAAGGATGAAGTCTGTTCTGTGAGTTTGGGCTCCACCAAGCAGCTGATCCCTAGCTGTTATGATAGCCCTGGCCCAAGTCACTAACCTAGAGCTTCGTGGGAGCCCAGGACAAATTCTCACTGCCTAAGCTAAGTCCAAGGCTGAAAGCCCTGTCTGTGCACATGGCAGTCTGTCGTATGAACAGGGAAGCAAAGCGCATTTCCAGGAGAAACCAGAGCAGCAAGAGAGCCGAGGCAGACCTCTTCCTTCCCAGAGGAACTCTTGAGTTCCAGCCGTGTCTGTGCTGTCTCCTCTCACTTATTTAGGAAAGAGAATATGTGGGACGAGTGAGGAAAACATAGAATTCTCAGGGGACTGGAGTCATCCTTTACTGAAAAGTGTGACAGGTACAGTGGGACTCTGGGAATCCCAATGCGGTGGAGGACTGCCCACTAAATGTGGGGTTGCTTTGTAAAGTTTAGTGCCCGGTCTCTGCCCAGCAACTAGAGGAGCTGAAGTTCTTGGGCAGGTCTGATGAACAGGTGGATGTGAAAAATACCCAACCCGGGGCCGGCCCGTGGCTCACTCGGTAGATTGCGGTGCTGAAAAATACCCAACCCGATGGTCTCCTAAATCCCACCCTCTTCACCCCTGGCTCCCACCCGCAGCCACTGCGCCCCCCATAACATTTCATCTCCATGTCAAGCAACTAATGTTGGTCAAGCGTCAAGCAGGTGCCAGGTACCAGTTATGTGTTTTTCATATATACTAGCTCATTTCATCCTAGTGACAACCCAAGGAAGTGAAGTAAAGGGTTGTGAACTTCATTTCACAGAAGAGGAAAAGTGCCTTGTTGAGCTTTAATTTAGGGTGAAGCACTCTGGTGTGCCTCCCAGTCTCCTAGGGACCTGCAACTGCAGATCTCAGGAGATTTGTCTGGCACTTACAGTGGCCCCAGGGCACTTGGGTCCCCTTTGAAATCACCCGCATGTTAACCCTAAAGCAGGTGTTCCATGAGAACGTCTGTTTCCCTCAATCAGTTTCTTAAAAGACTAAAAATACACAGTATTTCTTTTACCACTGGCTTTGAGACTTGACCTTTTAAGCCCTCTGTTCGGTAGCATGTTAATTAGTAACTTTACTCAGAATAAATTTGGGAAGACAAGGTCCGAAGGTATACCTGGCCTTTAATTTCTCTTGGTCTGAGGCTGGATACTTATTACCCAGCCAAGTCTTATTACCCAGACTCAAGTTCCAGCATCCCCCACCCCCAAATCTGAACTCTGTAGCCCCAGTCTCCACCTGTGTTCAGTCCAAAGAGGTTCAAAGTCACTCTTCCAAACACAGACAAGCAAAACCAGGACAGACCAAGCATCTTGTTCATGTTCTCGCAGTGATTCTAGCAGCCTGGTGAAGCTAAGACCACAGACAGCAGGCTCGGCTGGTCTCTCCCGGCCAGCAGCACCCTTGCACCTGTTGACATGGCCTACGTCTTTCTTCCTTTTTGGTATTCTCCCACAGATCAGAGATTAGGCTTGACACTCAGTAACAAAGGGCTGATTAAAAGATAGCACAAATCTTTCCATGAACTTTTGGAAATACCCTCATACCTGAGTATTATTGGAATGTTCTCCCCAAGCTTAACTTAGCCGGTTGTGATAGGCCTATCATGTTAGACAAATAGCTTCACGAGAAATCTAAATGCTCACTAATGCAACCAAACTAATCCGACTGAGGGGAACCACGTACCGACTAAGGAGCTCACTCAAGAAAGGTTAAAAGGAGAGATATTGGCATTGGGTTGAAATGAAGAAATTGTTACAGCAAACCTGGAAGCTCTAAGAAATGGGAAAATTAAGGATAATGCGAGAGAATCCAGCAACAGAATGGAAGGACGTACCTCTCCTTTGGGCAGGATTTTCTGCTCATCCAGCTTGAAGGCTGTCCCTATTCTTCTCCGAACAATGGGGGGCTCCTCCCCTGGATCCAGAGGATATTCAACTGGCAGTTTGCCCGTGAGCTCCTGTGCATGTGAAAGAGCATTTAGAGTGGGCATAAATCAGAGTAGGGCACATGCTGCTTTTCTAGGATGGAAACACACACACACACACACACTTCAATGCACAGACTCAATGCATAGATTAGAGACATTAACATTCAGCCCTATGCCTAAATAAGAGTTCATGAAATGAAATTTCATTTCTCTAACAATGTATGAGAGGAATCCTCTCTTATATAATAGATGCACTTCCAAAGCTTCTTACAAAGTACATTTGTTGAGTAAATAAAATTGTCATTGGCTTTCATTATAAAACCAGAGTTTCATTCACTCCTTTGTTAATATACCGAATGTCTGCTGCATGTCTGCCATGTGCCAGGCGAGGTCACAGCTGGTAAGGAGCAGTCAACGTGAGTTCTCAGGTCTTTCTAGCTCCAAACCCTGTGCTCTTTCTAGAGTGTATCAAATATTTCCTCTCAGATATCTAAGTTTAGAATTTCTTTCCAAGGAGTTTTCTTAAGAGGAGCGGTATCTCTAGGACAAATCCCAGAAAAGTGCATTATTACATAATTTAGAAACTGAATATAGGTAATAATTATTGCACTCTGGCCAGATGCAAATAGGCTGCACTTAAAACACTAAACTATATACAAATAAGAGTTTTAGCAGAAAATGAAAATCGAACCCATAATATTGACATGGCTACTAAAAAAAAATCAGTCATGTGTGTGTGTTTAGGGCTCTGGAAATCTACAGGTTGTGGGTACAATGACAGTGAATTCAGTTGACAGACCTCCACACGGACAATGATCCTGGGCAAAGGCTGAGGATCCAAGGAATGATTCCGGGTTATAATGAGGCTTTATATCAGTTTGTTCCATCTGGGCTGAACAGAGATCGAGCTTGAGTCAGCAGCCAACCCACACTGCAGAGGCTGGTGTCAGCTGCAACAAGTCACTTCCAGAGACCAGAAAGAGCAGGGGCAGCCACTGTGTGTTTCCAAAAACAGAGGGGCACTTCCAGACAAAACCCAGTGCTGGGTTTCTAGCCCCAAAGCAACGCAAATGCTGCACAGAGACTCAGGGGGCTGCTCTGATAAGGAAATGCCCAGAAGTTTCTTCTCAGGAACACCCATCGTCCACACAGAAAGCTTTTGTGCAGGGCAGCCCAGTCCTGAGTGTCCAAGTGGTGGGAAAACCCAAATTGTGGGAGGGTGATTCTGGTCCCTTCTCCTGCACTGCTGTGTGCCGAGTGCACAGGGGTGGTCACGTGTGTGCATACGTGTGTGTGCCTGTGAGCACACACACCCTCACCCCCTGTCTTGAGCCTCTTTCCTTCTGTGTTCAGATACCCCGGAAATGACCCCTTGGACTTTTTTACTTCTCAATGTAAGCATTTCAGAGCACAATGGCCAACTATTTGAGTATTAAACACTCTGCAATTTTCTTCCCTATTTCTTTTTTTAAAAAAATGTGGTTTAAATGTCTCCAAAGTAGTTATGTGTTTATTCTGCAACTTAATTTTATCTGCTTCCCTGAAAGTCTGCCTATAAGTAACACAACCTATTGAGGGTTTTATATTGTGAAGACTTTTTTTTTTTTAAACCTTGAAACTTACAAAAAAGAGGGAAAAGTTAAAAATTGCCATGGATTTATAACTCTAAAGTGTTCGTGGTTTTAAACCGTATTTAAAAAATGAGGCTCCTGAACTTTCACTATCCGCTTGAAGGTATCTGAGTCAAGGGCTTGATTCTCCAGATATTTCATCTGAATTCACATGTCACCAGAGCTGTGAGGCGAAGCAGTCATTTAACGTTCAGTTGTGGGGGCCTTGGCTTGGTTGCTCTCTAGATTCTGCCAAATGCCCAGACTACCTCATTCTGGCCAAGGGGTCAAACGGTGTTTCTTGTTAGTCTGAGCTGAGGGGAGAGATATATGTGAGTGGGACAGAGTTAGCGAGAAGACTTCTCCAATCCCTTTAGTACAGATGAACCAAGACACTGTGATGGGACTAACGCTAAGAAACTGAGCACGGGAGAAATCTGCCTGTGGCTGCTTCTCATTGCTTCTCATAACGCTCATGTTATGTTTCCTGGTGTCAAAAGTATAAGAAGTGGGACCTTTTGTTTTCCTCCTTTTGCTTTTTTTTTTTTTTTTTAAATCGACTCACCAAATGTAAATTGTGTCTGCTCAAATGCTCCGCGGGGCGTGTGAGCAAGCGAACGAGCGAGTGCCCCACGTCGCCAGCATCTCGGCGAGCTGGACAATTAACGCGACTGCCCAGCTGGGACCCAGAGTGGGAGATGTTGCTGGCGGTTTGTTTGCCCGACTCGTTGGCAAATAAGTGCAGGAAAGGGATTCCCCCTCGTATAGAAGCTGGAGTTCTGAGACTCTAGGGGCTAGGCTGGGGAGCTGGGGCTGAGGGCGCGGGAGGCAACGGGGTTTCTGCGCCCGGCGGGAGCGCCGCCACGCTCCCAAGCGGCGCACTGCAGCAGTGCGCCACCGGGCCGGCCCTGCTTTTGTTTTTTAAGAGACAGTGAGACTTTCTAATGCATGCTAACCTTGCCCCAACACATTTCTGACATTTTCTAATGTTGGTTCCCTGCTAGGCTTAGGGAATTTTCCTTTATTAAAAACAAAACAAGGCTTTACAAATTATTAAAGGCAGACACCAAGACCCATATTTTTTCAATGCTTCAAGCATATTCTTTATACAAATGTTGCTAGTATTAACAGTATCACACAGCGCACTCCCCAGCCAGACCAATTACTTTCCTAAGATTTGCAATGGATTTGTGCTAATGTGGTTCTGCTTTGAGCGGGCTCCGGTTTAAATCAATCCAGACCATAATTAAGCCAAGTTGAAATGTAATGTGATCTCGTTCTATGGGCCCTTGTTTCATTCTTCCTGCTGCAAGGCATTATTATTTGGGGGAGGGGAATATGTCTCTTTTACTTAGTTTGGGACCCTCTTTATATTTCCCAGTCTGAACTGTTTGCCAACCAGCTCTTTGTAATGTTACGTGGAGCACCATTTCTCTCCAGAGAGCTCCCCCACATTGTGTCATGTGCAAGCACACGCACACGTGTGAATACACATATGTACAGTAATATGAATTACAATAAAAACAAAGTCTCCAAACATTTCTAACAAAGAGTCGTGGAATAAACAGAATAAGGTGGAAGTGGGCCGGCCCGGTGGCGCACTGCTACAGTGCGCCGCTTGGGAGTGCTGCGGCGCTCCCGCTGAGGGTTTGGATCCCACATACAGACCCGTTCCCGCTCACTGGCTGAGTGAGATGCGGGCGCGACACCGAGGGTTGCGATCCCGTTGCCGGTCCTGGTCCGGTATGGGCGCGACACTGAGGGTTGCGATCCCGTTGCCGGACACGAAACAAGACAAAAAGGAAAAAAGAAAAAAAAGAATAAGGTGGAAGTGACCATTTAAATAAATATAGACAGTGGTCTACAGCGGCCTCTTTACCCCCATGAAAATTGAGACCAGTGTATACCCAGGCTCAAGGAAGCATTGCTTTACACAATATTTAAAGATACCACTAGACCAAGTTTTTTTTTTTTTTGGCGACTGGCTGGTACAGGGAACCAAACCCTTGACCTTGGTGTTATAAGGCCACACTCTAATCAACTGAGCTTACCAGCCAGCCCAGATTTCATTTTAAAAATTAAGAGAGTTAAAGAAATACCAGACCTCGAGGTTTAAAGGGGATTATCCATTAAATGAAATCTTGGTTTCCTTGTTGACCTCCAATGATGCGTCTCAGTATGATACCCAAAGACGAATCTGAAATATCCTTGAGAGAAACAAAAGCTACCACAACAATAAACGTAGGCACGAAATCTTGGGAAGTTGATGGTGACCCATTCCATTCATGAGGTAAAATCACATGAGGAAGGGCTTTATAAACTGTGGTGTACTGTGCTAGTGTAAGGGACTTTCATTATGACTGGTCACTGGGCCTCTCGTGGGGTCCCATTTAGGATTTTGCCAGCACAATCTTTAACAGGTTTCATAGTGTTTCATCCACACCTGCTAATTCTCTTTCTGACAAAGGACTAGAGATCTGGGCATTTCCAACATTTGTGAGGGTTCTCACCACCCTGGTAGGCTCTCTGGATAATCCCCACCCTTGCTTTTTGTCAACACATTAAGATCGATAATGTCACAGGCAACATGGACTTCCCCGGGATGAGACAGTGAGTGCTTACAGCTTCTCGGAGACAGAGTTTCTTCAATTCCTCCAGCCTCTGGCGCAGAGCTTCTTCCAGAGCTTCCTGCCGGGATTTCAAGGCGGCCAGCATGTCTTTCTTGGCTGACTGAGAGCTATCTGATTCCTGAGAACCTGCCAATAAACAGTGGGGTTATTAGGCCAGCTGACAGGGGGACACACATCTGGACCACTAATGAATTTAACTGGAGCCAACGCTGTGGATATGGGGTTTACCCCAGGAATCAAGGGAGTGTGAAATAAAACAGGTGCTCAGAGTTCCAAGGGCGGGGAGCGAATTCCAGCACCACATGGGATGTATGGCTGGTCGGAAGGACTGGCGGGTAAATGGACACTCCTGCAAAAGCAGTTTATCTTTCTTGATTATCTTAAGATATGTCACATACCCATTTGAATTTCACTAGCATTTTTTAATAGACTTTACACAAGCCAGCGGTTTTAATACGTATTTTTAATTTTCTCTTGCCCATTTAAAAATGCTTATTTATTTTTGCTTCATGCAAAGATATGTATATTTATCATAAAAAATTTGAAAATGGACGCAGGTGTAAAAATAGCCCATAAACTAGTCATCCGGAAATAACCCCTGTTAGGCATTTTCTTTTGACCGTTTTAAGACATACATTCAAAAAATAAAATGAAAAATTTATTGTGTTTATTTTAAACTTAATATTGTATCTCGAATAAATTCCATCCTAATAAAAGTTACACATATTTTTACATGCTTTCCTGGAGAGACTATCTGCATGATGGCTCGAACAGCAGGCTGCTAGGAAACTTTTGCAAAAGGCAAACTGTGAACCAAACAAAAAGAAAATAAGCTAAAATGCCAACTGAAGGAATTAGGTTAGATCAAAAGAATAATTTCTAGGCTGCAATGTTTGGATTCTGAAATAGGTTTCCTGCAGTGAAGCCATTCTACTTTCTGACCTTGGAAAAGGCACATTGACTCCCTGGAAAAGGAAAGGCTGTATAGGCTGGTGATTAGTTTTTTTCTCTTGCCCATGGTGAGCAGAAGTGTTAGAAACAGACAGTCATTACTGGGTGGTCATTCAAGGGGCTCAGCCCACGCTGTTGACCACAGTGCCAAACAGCCTCAAATACCTGAAAGACTAATCTAATTAAAGCTGTGCAGGATCTCTACAGTGGAAATCATCACACTCTGCTTAGAAAAATTAAAGACCTAAATAAATAGAGAGACACCGTGGGCATAGATTGGAAGCTTGATGATGTAAATGTGTCAGTTCTCCATAAATTAAACAATAGAATCAATGTAATCCCAATAAAAATACAAGCAGGATTTTTGGTGGGAGGGAGTAGGAACTGTATTTCCATAGGAAACAACTGAATTTTTTTGGGTCATTCAGTGAATGCATGAGAGGTTTGAGAATATCCAATCAGAATTCCCAGAGTCAATGGTTCTGTTTCTTCCAGTGGTAAAGAAGGCATCTCAGAATCATAAGGCTAGAAAGAACTTCTATGCTTTTGTATCGAACAGCAAACCATAAATATACAACTCTACTCTTCATTTAAAGTCTGTCAGCAGGAAAGCCCCCATTCCCTCAATCACCATGCACCTAGGTTCCTAAAAGCCTCATGGTCAAGAACTCTCAATGTCTAAGTACATTCTGACTCTGTCTTAGGCTGTGTTCTTTCTCTCCCCCACCATTCAGTTGAGCTTGAATTAGAGAATATCTATCACTGCAGGAACGAGCTCTCTTCATGCCTCCACAGCAGCTAACAAATAGCAGCTTGAATGAACAAACAATGTTATCAGTTACATCCTTGGGTGCTATGATTAAATTGTATCTCATCTCAGTAAAAAAAGTCTAGTACTTGTAAGCTGTTACTTTCTAGAACCTTCCTTCCAAGCTTTGAATCATGTTTGCAGCTCTTTCCTGGATTTTGACATGCTTCAGTTGCAGGTTTCCAAATTCAATAGCAAACTCAAATGAAAGCTTGATCCTTACTGAGACTCCAGTGCCTCATGGTTCTCATATACTAAATCCATATGGGATCATACTCATGCAAAACACCACTGGATATTATTGCAGGCTCCCCTTTTTGAAATGGTTCAGGTTTTCCACCTCCATAAGTCAATTACCCTGTGCTTATCAGTATTAAACTATCTCCAGTCTACATCCATCTAATGCAACATGGCTAAATCACTTTGAATCTTAATCTGGTTCTCTTAGTAATAGTCACCAACCACAGTTGAAGACACAGGAAAATTTAATGAGGTACTCTTTGTTCCATCATCTAAAGAATTAATAAGAATGTAAAACAATACTGGAAAGAAGTCAGCCTTTAGATTTAAAAAACAGGCCTGGGGAAACTTGGGTCCAAAAAGACTAGAGGATTTCTAGCTGAAGTGAAAAATTCTTTGTTTTCCCCTCACCCCTGCCTAACCTCTCAATAGGAAATGGTGATTTATTAAGTCAAATCTAAGAATTAACTATGTTCAAGAATGGCAAAAATCACAACAACATGAAACTCTGGGAGGTAAAGCACACACAATTTTTGTTTGATTGGGTCTCTAGTTATGGGATTAGCTAAGATTTGGCCTTGAGTTACAGGGCTCATTAATACTACCTAAATTATTGCTATTTATAATAATTAGCCTAAATACCAAGCCCACATAAGACAGGCAAGATAGTCTTTGCAGGCTGGATGGCCCAACAGTCCCTCTCTGCATCTGGCACCACTAACACTAGCTGGCTCAGTTTCACACCTTCAGCCTGGAAATTGCTCCAGGAGGAATGTGGTGCCTGGGTGCTAAGTCATATCCCTGCAAAGTAACTGAGCCAGATGGCCTGGACATGTGATTTCCATTTTAGAGGTTAAAGCTGTGTAGGGGGTAAACCAGATCTGGGTTTGATGCAGCCTACCCTTGATGTGTGACCTTGGAAAGTTACCTGCCCTCCTTAATTCATTGTAAAGACTAAATGAGATAATGCATATACAGCATTTAGTACTGTGCCTAGAATGGGGAAACCCTCAATCTAGGGTAGATTTAGCACGAGTGTGAACACACACACACACACACACACACACACACGCACACACACACACACACCCCTAGCAGAATTAGAAAGAATGACATGATTGAAACTACCTCCTCACTGTTACTCAAGGAGGTATTGGTCAAAGAAAAGATCGTCATTATGCAATTCAGTTTAAGACTTGGGCTCCTAAGCTCACCTTTAGAAAGGAGCAATTTAGGTCTAGGCAGTGTTTACAAATTATGTTTCTGGAGTCGCTGGGTTTGCAGATGTGCCTTTGGGGCTGCTGTGGATGAAAGTGGGAACAGGTTCTAGGAGGTACAATGGGCCTGGTGTCCTCCTCTCCACACTCCTCAAGCTGGAGCAGCTCCCCGTTAACCTGTTTTGGCGGTTTGCGTTGTCATATTGCATATTGAAAAGAAGTTCCCACTGGCTTTTTTTCTTTATAGGAAATCCACTGTTTTGGGGCAAGGGCTCTGAGTTCTCATGGCTCTCAGTTTCAGAGCTGGGGTGATGTGAGCCTGTAGGCTGTTACCTGCAACTAGGCAGACACGGCCACGAAGAGGAGAGGCGGCCAATGCTCAGTAACATGGACACCTCGGTACCAATCCCACAGAGAGAGAAGCTCAAAGGGACGGGAGAGGGAGCCCACCCTGCTCTGGGATGCTGACCAGGCTCTCCCTCCTCCACAGGTGCCCGCTAGGCATGCCCCGAAGTATCCAGTTGGTTGGCTCTGAAAAGTGAGAAGGAAAGAAACCAGCAAGATAGGCAGAAATCAGGAGGCACAGATTCACTCTTTGGTTGGCCAACTTCATCTGCTCAAGTGACAGAGCAACTCCAGGAAGAGCCTCAGGGCTCAGGTCAACCGGAGGGTCACAGAGAAAGGTTCATGAGCATATAGAAAATGACTTCAGACAGAGGAATAATTCCAAATCAGCACCTGGACTTGGGGAATGGAATGGAAGCTCTTGGGTCCTATGATTTATCCATTCCCAGTTATTTGAACACATATTGGG
Organism: Galeopterus variegatus; assembly: GCF_000696425.1. Lineage (NCBI taxonomy): Eukaryota > Metazoa > Chordata > Mammalia > Dermoptera > Cynocephalidae > Galeopterus > Galeopterus variegatus. Next base: position 500,603 of record NW_007726291.1, on the reverse strand, counting down.
GGTGCTTCAAAAAGTTTGGGGAAAAATACAATTGAAAGATAATATAAACCTTTCCATGAAATTTTTGAAGTACCCTCATGCGTGCCTTTGCACATGCAAGACTTCTCCAAGGTTATGTTTAGCTCCTTAGAAATTTAAAAAGAATGTAAATCTGCTATCTTTGAGAAGAGCAGTGACTGGTAGGAAAGACACCTGGATTTTCATCACATATCTGCTATTAAATGGCATAAGGCCTTGGGTTACTAACCTCCTGGAGCCATCATGTCCCCAACAATAAAGTAACCAATTGACCAATCTCCTGGATTCCTCCAAACTTGAAGAATCTATTACTTAATAAACAAGCTAGGTAGTTCCCTCTTGCTGCTAGCAGTCTTTTTTTTTTTTTTTTTTACAACTTTTATAAAAGCAACCTTTTACACAGTACAATCTTCCCTCTTTTCTTTACCATCCCAACCTTAGGAAAACCCAGCATTCTGCCAACTCTGTCCTCATTTCAGTTACTGCTCTAGCCTCCCTCGGGTTGGAAGGGCATGTCCACTTATCAACCAGAGCCTAGAGGATTTACTTCTTCATCTTATCAACAGACCAAAGCAAATATTTGTCATCTCGAATGCTAAACAGAGTTTACTCTGAGCTGCCATTGGGATTAATGAAGTAGAAAGATGGATGGAACCTCTTTACTGTACCTAGAAGAGCAAGATTTAAAAATTTATAGATTGAAAAAAAACAGTAGCCAAAGGCTACTTGGAAAGGGCTGTGCAAGGATGATGAGTTGGTAAAGTGTCAAAGGAAAAACAGGTGATTTGAATAGTTTTGAAAGGTACATGTAACGTGTGAATATATACATTAAACTTTCTAGCAATATCAAAGTTTATAGAAAAGAGTGTTCTGAATATTCTTTGGAAAACACAAACTGGTATTGTAGTGTCCTAAAGCAGATGCCCACAGTCCAGCAGTTTAGAGTTACCAGGTCAGCCCTGCTATCAAGTAGCTGCAGGGACTTGGGAAGGTTATGTAACCTCTCCAAGTTTCAGTTTCCTCCCCTATAAAATGAGAACGAAAACAGAACTTCTTCAAAAGTTGGGAGAATTAAAAGGGAGAATGCGGGCCGGCCTGGTGGCGCACTGCTACAGTGCACCGCTTGGGAGCGTGGCGGCGCTCCCGCCGAGGGTTCGAATCCCATGTGGAGACCGGTTCCCGCTCACTGGCTGAGCGAGGTGCGGACGCAACACCGAGGGTTGCGATCCCGTTGCCGGTCCGGTCCGGTACGGGCGCGACACTGAGGGTTGCGATCCGTTGCCGGACACGAAAAAAGACAAAAAGGAAAAAATAAAATAAAAAATAAAATAAAAGGGAGAATGCTTGGAAGATGTTTAGAAGAGAGCTCAGAACATACTAAGTGCTACATGAATATTAGTTATTATTTTTTATTAAAGAGTGTTCTCAATCCTTGTTAGGAATTGGCACCCCATTCTAGAAAGCCCCATAATGTAGAAGAGGAAGAGCATTTAGTGGACAAGCAAGTAGACACATTTAAAGAGCATTTTGTGCAATGCTGGTAGATGCCCCTCTGTGGCCCTTTCAATTAGGGAAGCTCAGGAAAAGGGAAAGGAAACAGATTTTTATAGAACTGCTATGCAGGAGCTCTCTACACGCCACACTTCATTCAGTCCTCACAGAACCATTACCCCATTTTTGCAGAGGAGGTCACAGGGGTGTGAGGAGGCAGGGCTGGGATTCCACCTCGGCTCTGGTCTGTTTTGTCCCCTTGAATGGAAACTCCACGAGGGTGGGAACTTTCTGCCTTGGTCACTATGGGGTTGCCACAGTAAACACTGTATAGGATGCAATCATCTCTGCCCTCCAAGCCTAGGCTCTTTCCATAGGACTGCATGGATCAAAATGCAGAAGGAAGCAGGAGATGGAGCCCGGCGACTCCACAACAGAAGTCTCACGTGTAAGGTGAGGTGGGGGAGACAGGTACAGTGGACAAGCTTATAGGAGAGCTGACAGATGAGCCCAGCCTCAAGAATGAGAGGGGCATAGTTGCCACAGAAGGGGGAACCCACATCCCGGGATCCAACTGGGTAATCGACCTGGATTGCAGGCGATCCCCTCTAGTTGGGTTTTTTTTCTCTCCGAGGAAGTTAAACCTCCCTCTGTTTTACTGCCAGGAAAACAGAGTGTCCGATCAGTTCTCTAGTAAACATTTCCTCCCAGCTATTGCCCAGTAAGCATCTATTTGAATGATACTAGATTGAAAACATAATCTGGCCCATGTGGAAGAGAAAAAGAGCTGACCGTAAAGAAGATAGTTCTTATCCAAACACTGCCAGAGAGATTGAGTTATTTGCTTAATGTCAGAAAGTCACTTGCAGGGAGTGTTTGGCAATCTTTTAAGTGAACTACCCAATACTATGGATGTTATTGGAGACCGTGGAGACACTGTCCCTATCACTACTGGTTTTCCATTTTGCAGCTGGGGAACTCCGCACCTCAGACCCATGGGCAGCAGGATGTGGGGAAACTGCAAACACACGGGAGGATATCCTTCCTCACTCAGCTGCTCTCCAGAATTTGCTCCAATCATTCAAAAGAGCCTGGGCGACTCAGCACCGGACGTGAGTGCGCATCCTGCTTAGAGGACGTTGTCCGGACGGTGGCTCATCTGTTTTTACACAGACAGAATACTGGTGACCAGCCACTGATTTCAGAGACAGAAGAGGTACTTTCCTCTCTGGAAGCAAGGGAAGATTTGAAACAAACAGTGTCCCCAAGAAGAAGAAATCTGTTATCCTAAAAATAAAGGAAGGAAATGACAATCTGTCTGTTTAGGTCTTTAGGAAAAGAAACCACAACAATAAAGAAGGCATATTCCCAGCAGATCTGTAAAAGCTGTAAGGAAAAGCTTTGGCAGACACCCCAGGAACAAAAATGAAGAAAAGGTTTGAACTCTTCTTCTTTATGATAAAGAGATATTTAGTTCCCTGACAACTCCTCAGTAATGGATTCCTTACATAAAAGATGTCCTAGGAGACCATGTGATATAATGCCACATTGCAGATTACAGAATAAATGTGTTATCTCTAGGGACCATCTCAGAGAATTAAATGTGATTTTGAACATGAAAAATGCATGCTTGGAAAACTTTTCATCAGGCTTAGAAATTTTAGAAATAAAATAGTTCACTTCAGAGAGTATTGAAATTGAAGCTCTTTGAAAAGCAAGCACCTTTTGATGATAGCTGTGTGTGTGGGGGGCTGTCTCTGGATAGCTTTAGCTTCTGGCTACATTTCATGGCTCAGTGGCACTTTCACTGCTGAAGAGTACGTATGTAACTTGAGAGAGAGAGAGAGAGAGAGAGAGAGAGAGAGAGAAGGAGGGAGAGAAAGAAAAAGAGAGAATTGAACAATTAAAAAAAAAATTAGCAGCCTCTGGTAAAATATCTAGCTGAAACTATTGTTTGTGAATAACTCATACAGTTTCCACACCTGAGACTGTGAAATGAGGGAACTGATCTTTCGGGTTCCAGGACTGTTATTTTATTGCAGTCTTGAAGTTTGGAAATTAATTGTCAATATCAATGATCCCAGCAAAGGGGTACTCAAACAGAGGGCTGGCCTAAGTGGGAACAGAGAAATGCCTAGGAGAGGTGATAGCCATATTTCTTTTTCAGTGTTTAAAATTTCAATTGGAAAGATGTCCATTTACATTACACACTGTCATTCTGTCCTGGCTCTCTTAGCAAATATTCCTTAACTAGTAACACCTGAGGGCATAAATATAGCAGTATAAATGAACTTATTAGGTTTTTTTTTTTCCTCCCAAAATAAGAGCAGAAAGGGATAACAATTCTGTCTCTTCAATTTTGATTCAGGCCAGTCCTGCGCAAATAAGTCCAGAAACATCCATTCCACAGACAGAGATTTTGCAGCGCTCCTGGTTACACAGTCCAGCACAAACAAACCCTGGCAGATCTGACTCCTTTGGCTGAGACTGCTGGGCTGTGCCCATGGGCAGAACAGAGGTTATGACCAAAATGAAGGCTCCTGGAATCCTGCTCATCATTAGACCTAAAAGGAGAGGCGACAGGCAGCTCTAATGGAGAACTTTAAAAGGCCAGAGAGAGATACAGGAAGGAGATAGAGTCAGGGCAAAAAAAGAAGGGATAAAGACAAAAGACAAAACAAAACAGAAACCATTGTGTGAGTTATACCAGCGTAAGGCAGTGAATTTTGAGCTGATTGTAGCTATGACCACAAAGCTGGCAGCTGCCTATCAGATCACCTCTCTGTCCGGAGCGATGGCAGATAACTGGCATCTTCATTGTTACATTAGTTATTAATAAACGTTCTAACAATGGAAGGAAATGCTAGCATTCAGAGAACGAGAATGTGTGAATAGTTGAGTAATGCATGTGGACAGATCCCAGGCAGTCCCAGGACCTGTGCTTAGCACAACATGTTTTCTTCCAGAAGAGAATGTGTCAGAGCTGGGGTAAAATAGCAGACTGAAGGTTTGCTTTAATTTTTAGTTTTTTAAACCAAAGATCCATCACTGTATTCTTCACAATCCTGCTGATCCCATTCAAGATGCCTCGATTGACACCTCATTAATCACACAGCCAAATTCCTATTTATAAGCACACCATGTCGTTTTGTTTTGCAGAGAATGAGTAGTTGAGGCCCCTATATTTCCACTCAAGGAGTCTCGTCATTCCATTTAAAAAAGGATGCATAGTAACATTTTTTGTTTGGGTGGTTAATGCAATAAGCCACAGGCCCTGCAGAACACCGGCTAGTTCTTAATCGGTTTGTGCCATTTTCTTTAAATAGCCTGAGAGCAAAACCATGTCTCTCTTGGACCCTGGATCCCACTGATGTGAGAATTGTTCCGTGATGGAAAATCCCCCAAACAATGCTTGGAACCAATCTGAGACTCTCTCCCACTTTCGGACAAGCTATGAAAAGGCCATGTGTCTTCAGCTACAGTGACAAATGCATCTGCTGTTCTTGTTTTGTTTTGTTATTTGCTTTTTTTTCTCCCCGGCAGTCTTTCCTGGGATTTCAAGTAGTGGGGGAAGGGAAGGGAGGAATAAACGCTTTGAAGTTCCCACAAAAAGGATTTTGGAGCCTTTCCCCCCACCCCCGCCATGAAACATCTTAACCAAATGGTTTGCATAGCTGTCCTCTCAAACTGTATCTGAATCTTCTGAAAATGTGTTTCATGAAGCACTACACAGAGGCAATGGACAGAGGCATCTACAAGTTTGGAGAAATGTAGGTTCTTACAGGCTGAATAAAATGTCCTCTGCTGACTCACCTCCAGCAGTCAGTGAGCAGGTTTACTGAGCTCCCGCACAAATGGAGTTAGGTCCCAGGTTCCATAACCTTCCTCAGATCGGAATGCCACACAGTGCTGTATCAGGAGGTAAGAGTTTGATTCCTTTGATTCCAACATGCGCTGACAGCTCTGGCTAAGATAATACACAACCTCTAAGGTTCTCCACTAGGACACAGTTCTACAGGTCTCACTACAGCAGGATTCAGGGTGTCCTGGCCCTAAGTCTTCATAAATCATTTCAAGTTATGTTGACCTTCTCTTTTTGAAATGCTAGCCCATGGCTCAGGGCATTAGTAAGTGTGAACTTCTGACTTCTTCCATAGATATCAATGACATTTCTTTAGCATCTGGAGCTTCAGATACCAAGTACTGGACTTCAGTAATTTTAAAAGTAATTATGTACCTTCAAATAGGAAAACCACCTTCAACGTTATAGCAGCTTGGAAATATTTTATCTCCATATTACATCAATAAACAGTATGCAAAGTCATTGCAAAGAAATGCTATAACTTTTTTAATGCTGTGTATAGTACCTAGCATAGATTGGAGCTAGAAAAAGTGTTTGTGTCATAGAGATATTACAGTGTTGTTGCATGGCTCAGTACACCACCATTTGGATCTAGAGAAGGGAAGGAGGAAACATGAAAGATCACAAGGATGGACACTACTGCAGTACAAGGCTGATTTGATATGATTAACCTTTAAAGGTCTAATACCAGTATGACAAAGGGTTACAGCACAATTTGAGGGAAAATGTTGGTGGCAGGTCATATGAGAGTTCTTAGCAAGACCCAAAGATACCACACTCAGGGAACATGGAGGATTCCTAAAGTACAGCATATGCAGGAGTCTTACCAGTATTCTTCAAAAAAAATTTTTTTTTCCTTTTTGTCTTTTTTACTGACCAGTAACGGGATTGCAACCCTCGGTGTTGCACCCGCACCGTGCTCAGCCAGTGAGCGGGAACCGGTCTCCACATGGGATCCGAACCCTCAGCGGGAGCGCCGCTGCGCTCCCAAGCGGCGCACTCTCCAGTGCGCCACCGGGCCGGCCCGTATTCTTCAAAATTTAATTTTAGTAACTGTGTATTGAGCACCTACTGGGTGTCAGGCACTGGTCCAGGGTTAGAAGAAAGGATTTTCAGATGGTGACTAGTTTCTCAAAAAGCTTTAAAGGAACACTTATTAGATACCATCTAATAAGGGGTGAAGGAGAGAAAGCAGTTAACCAAATTGGATACTGGGTTACATGTACCCTCATTTCCAAATGAAAGAATATAAGGTCTGGCGAGTGTGATGAGTGTTTAAAATCAGGGCTGTCCTGGAATAGCAAGCCTGTGAGCTTGTCCTGTCTGTGGGGGCACAGGACAGGCAAGAGGACAGAAAGGACACAAAAGGAAAGGGTGGGAGACAGGCCAGCCACCTTGACGTTCAGGCCCACAGCAAGATCTCCTCATTGCAGGGGATATGAACTCGTCCCTTCTGCGGGGACAACCACTGTCTGTCTCAGGTCAGAGCTTCCTCCTCCCAGTACAAGAGAGGACAGAGGGCAGCTGTCAGCAGGCCCGGCGGGAGTGGGGACAAGCTCTATGGATCCTAGGAATTCCCGCTTTCAGTGATGGAATGCTCTGGAATGCTTCCTGTTTGTGGTCTTTCCCGCCATTGTCTGGACTGTCGCTCCTAAATCATGGGGTGGGGGTGGGGCATCCAAGGAGCTTAACCTTGGCATTAAGGGATGTTTTTCAGGCTCAGACTTGCAGGTCTGGGAAGGGTTTGACATGCTCTGAGTCGAGTCATGGGACCCTCTCCTCACCTGTGTTTCTTCTTGCCTAGCTATGTGGCAGCAGCAAGGGCTGAAGGATTTAGAGGTGACCGCTAGACCCAGTCTGCAAGTGACCTGAGCTCCTTCTATTACCTCTTAAACATCTTAGCCTGGGACCTCATCACCAAATTATGAAACATTTGAAATTCACTTTAATATCTTGGGATACAGATGCATAGACAAAGGGTCTTCAAAAAGTTCTTGGAAAGATTAGTGTTGTCTTTTAATTCTATTTTTCCACAGACTTTTTGAAGTACCCTTGTATATTAGGTGTAGATTCAACGAGAAGGTTGTCTTGGGATTTATCTTCTCGTTCACCAGATTGATTATTAATATCAACCTGATGGCAGGAGTGGAGATTTCTAGTCTTGAAGATACTTGGATTTCACTTCTGATGGTTCCGTGACGCCAGTGTCATCTCAGGAGGTTTGGGACTCCTGTTCACAACCTCATCTATAGCTGCTGTTAGTTTATTGCATTTGACTCCCTGCATGCTGCCAGATATGGGGGGCCCATGCAGATGGAACAGGACCCAGGCTTAAAATACCTGGGTTCCATGGTCTTGGACCATACCCCCACCTCACGGTTTTGTTTCTTCAGCAGGAGTGACCCTCAAGTATAGTTCCTGAACCACCACCAGCAGCAGCAGCAGCAGCAGCAGCAGCAGCAGCAGCAGCAGCAGCAGCAGCAGCAGCAGCAGCAGCAGCAGCAGCAGCAGCAGCAGCAGCAGCAGCAGCAGCAGCAGCAGCAGCAGCAGCAGCAGCAGCAGCAGCAGCAGCAGCAGCAGCAGCAGCAGCAGCAGCAGCAGCAGCAGCAGCAGCAGCAGCAGCAGCAGCAGCGCGGCGGCGGCAGTAGTAGCAGCAGCAGCAGCAGCAGCAGCAGCAGCAGCAGCAGCAGCAGCAGCAGCAGCAGCATTACTTGCAACTTGTTAGAGATGCAAATTCTCAGGCTCACCCCAGACCAACAGAACCGGCAACCCCGGGGGATTGGGAGGCCCACCATCTGTTTGAACACGCCCTCCACGTGGTTCCGATAAATGCTTAAGTTTGAAGAATCCATGCTGGAGTCGGGCTGGATTCCCTGTGACTAGGCAAGGAGGCAGGTGGGCTGACAGATCCAGGCTCCAATCTGAGACTCTGGGCTTTAACAGGGGTTGAGAAGAACCACTGTACGTTGTGTCTAAAAGACAAACAAGCTGTTGGCCTTGGCACTGTCCTCCCCACTCAGCAGGAGACTGGGAGTGGCATTTTCTCTGATAGAAGAAGACAACATTCTCTACAGTCTTCACTGCAAACTCCTAAGCCTGAAGAATCTGAGGCAGAGAGAGGTTTCTAGTGAACCCCGTGTTGATCTGGCAGAGGCAGATGCAGGTTTTGGAGAGCCTGAAGCTTATATAATTTGGGGGGCTCTACTTAAGAAAAACAATACAAAATGCATTAGGATCGCAGATTTTATAAGACAACGTGACCACGTGAACTCCAGTGAATGGCCCTGGACTTAAGCCCTGCTCGCCATGCGGTAAATCTGCCTCTCAGTCCAGGAAGGGCGTCCATCCTCTCCCCAGTCCTTTCATGGTGAACTTGTTCCTGGCTATGAGTGGATCACGCAAGCCAGAAGCTAACCAGACAATTTTTAGCTCCTCTTCCTCTCCGGTCTCTTCCTTTTTTATTTGTTGTTGTTTATATAGTTATATAAATTACCCTGGAAGCTGAGGAAGGGTAATGACTTCTCTTCTCGCTTTATTTTCCTGGCTCAGAGGCAAGGTGACGTGGCTCCACTAGTCAATCAGGCTTTTCCCATGTGGCCTGGAGAGTGACCTCCGATTGTTACACGTTTCTAATATTTCCAAACCATTTCTGCCTCCCTCTCTCCCCTCCCTCCCCAAGCCCACTTCTCTTCCTGCATTTCAGCAAATGACTCCAATGCTCCAATGGCTCAGAGCCTTCTGTACCTCCTGACATCTAATGACAAAATGGCTTGCCCAAGGCTCACAGAAGCAGACACGGAACTAGATCTTCTGACTCTCAGTTTCAAAAGGCGCTTAACCACTACTCTACTCTCTAATGGTTGCCAGGATTAGGGAGGGGACGGGGTAGGGGGTAGAAGGGGTGGACTAACGAGTACAAAGTATGCTATCTGCCCTAAGTGAATCATTCTACAGTATAGGCACATATTGAAACAGCTCACTGCACACCACAAAAATAAATATAAATAAAATTGGGAAAAAAGAACCACCACCTAAAGAACCCAAAAGGTGCTTAATCAAGACACCACATCCTATGACAGCAAGTTTCTCCTTTCTTACATGAGCACGAGAATGCTACACTTTTTAAAGTCCCGAAAAGTCCACCTGGGAATAGAACAGAGAGTCTCTCAGCACCACGACCCTGAACTTGAGCCCTTCCTTCGTATAACCCCTCTTTCTGCCCTTGGAGATGACATTCCTCACAGTTAGTCACGGGCATTCTGGAAGGCTCTCAGGGGTACTTGCACAGGCTTAGGGGTGACCGACAGTCCTTCCCACACTGTGTGGTTCTGCGGGCTCTCTCCCCCAACCCCCCTTGATACTTTTGAGCAGTTTTCTCAGATTCCCATCTGGCTCCAAACCTTGATCTGGAAACCAGGGCCAGCTGCTGGCCAGCAGGACGAGCTTCCTGCTGTCCCCACCTCCCCAGGGCTGTGCTGGGGTTGCACCACCACCAGGACTGCTGTCCCGCCCACCTGAGGACAGCAGGCTGCCGCTGCTGCCACTGATGAGCTTCCCTTTGCTGCCCATGTTGGCCAGCTTCGAGGTCTTCAGCGTCCCCGTCTCAGTCAGGTCAATGGCAATCTCGCTCAGACTCCGAGCCGCATGGATTTTGGACTGGAATGGAAAGACAAGCAGGTTACAGAGGGGACGTTCACCTGAGAGACAGAGCAGGAGCCACTCGCCTGCTCGTCCTCTTGAATCCAGCAAACCGACTTACCTCTCCGACTTGCAGCATTGTTATGTTTGTGTCCCTTGGCCTGATAATTAGTCACTGAAACTCTGTGAAGGAGCAGAGGTGGCTCAAGTATACACAAATGATGGACTTGTTGCACCTATGGTTCTGAGCCTGATTTTGGGAAAGTTATTTAATCTCACTGAGCCTCATTACCCCCAAGTATAAAACAGGGAGACACCATCTCCCACCCAGGGTCTGGTTAGGGTCAGAGGAGGGATGGCGTTCCCTCTCGTCCCCTGTCCTGTCCTCCCCTTTCTTTTCTGCCTGGCACACAGCTCTCAACAAACAGCTGTGATTATCATTATTATGTGCTTAAGCAAGGAGGAAAGAATCATTTTCAGCTCTCTGAATGACATGAGATATGTGACATAAATTCACAAAGTTTCAATAAATACTAAAATGACTTAAACCCCTTAGATTGCCAGCCACGTGTCCACGGAAAGTGCAGATGATGAAGTTATGACACTCTAGACCTGCAGTCACAGTGTGTGCAGGTAAGAGCTTCTGGAACAAGTGCTCATTTGGATAGTCAGGGCTCACCATAAAGTGTTTGACACGGCGCTGTTTTTCTGGCCCGCTTCCTACGTGTACGTGCTGAGGTCTTCAGAGTATGGTTCAAACTCCACTCCATTTAGGCCACATGTTAATTGGCCAGATTTGGCTGATAGTCACAGCAGGTTAGAAGAATTAGAAAAGGGTTCTGTAGTCAAGTTACATCCCTAAAAGTAATTGTTCTTAGTCAAGCTATCTGCTCTGTTTACCCGCTTCTGTAAGGGAAAATGTGTTCGCTTTTCCTGCACGTGTGTCTGACGTTTGTTTTTTTCTCTTCTTCTTCAGGAAGTCAGTTTTTTAAAGAGTGCTTCAGGCAGCAGGCTTGGCCTACACCATGAACTTCATGAAGACAACTACATGGCATGGTAGAACCCACACATCCGCCCATCTGTCTGCCTTTCCATAGCCATTGGCTGTAGCACACACAGGGACGGAGCTAGGTAAGGCTCACAATTGGGGTGTCCAGTCACTTAATGGAGGTCCCCCCTGGCCTGTGTGACAGGGTCTTCCCCGCATGCAGGAGAAGGCTGGGGAGGGCCTGTAGGCTGCTGCTGGCCCGCCTTGGCTCACAGGCTCCCTTCTCTGCCCAGGTGCCCTGGGCTGCCCAGCAAAGGCGTGGGAGCCCCGGCGGCTCTGCCTTTCCTCTGCCCTTGATGTTGCTGTCGCCACCGGTGAATGAGGATGACTTCCGATTGCTGTGCACTTTCCTCATGTTAACAGTACGAAAGTCTGTGGGCCAGAGGACACGCTGAGAAGTTCTGCTTGATTTGTTGACCTTGCACGAACCGTCTTCTCTTCCTCTCTGTCCTGTGGTTCCTTCCTCTACTATGTCTCCTGTCTAACCTCAACTTCTTCCAGGTCGACTTCCCCTGGTTAGGGTTTCCTTGTTCATACAACAATCCTGGCTGCCGGGCCCTGGCAGGATTTTGGCTAGCAGCAGAATGCAGGCAAGGCCTTTTATTTCATCCTGACGTGACATATCAGTAGTGTGCATCTGCTTTTGCTTTATGCTCCAAGTGAGCACGGTGAGCAGCAACCATGACTTCTTTTCTTTCAGCATTACTTTTACCAAGACCCATGTTTTCATCAAAAGGAGCCCACCCTTAAACAGTTATGCAGTAATAACTCATGAAGACCTAGACCAAGTCAGGACAGTGGTGAAGGGTCCAAGCTCTGAAGTCAGAAAGACCTGGATTAAAATCTTGGCTCTTCCCAGTTAAACATGGTTGGACCTTGATCCTGAACCTCTCTGATCCTCGGATTCCTATTGTAAGATGCAGACCTTAAAACCCACGTCATAGAGTTGTGATAGGACTAAATTAGAATAGGATATAAATTAGGCAGTAGTTTGCTAAATGAGGTTAGATTGATATGGGTCAACCTATTCTGGGGATCTCATTTATCACATGCAAAACCTGTATCTACCTCCTCCCCACAACTCCTGCCACACATCAATCTCTGAGGCCGAAAACAAACATATGGAAAAGGGAAGAACGGATCTCCTTTCTGAGGGAGACCAGATTCTTGGAAGCTTTAGGAGACTACTGGATTCTTTCTGGGATGGAAATAACACAGTGACCTAGCACTCAGAGGAGAGAGGCAGGAAACTGAGAGGAGATGAATATGACAGGAAGAGTTTCTGCTTGCAAAGTCACGTCTTTGGGCAAACCTGAAAGAGTCTCCAAACTTCTGAACAGTGCCCTATAAATGTTGCTCAGATTTATTACTGCTACCCCGTGAGCAAGGTTTAACGGTCTCCTACCATGCTTTCACTCTGCTTTTGATTCCAGATGGAACGAAGAAGAGCAGACTTGATCAGGAAGAAATTTAGGTAGAAGGAAAGACGTTTGGATTGAAGGCCATTGCAAGAAGTCCCCACTTTGAGTTCAGAGGAAAAATGTCTGATGTTTACTCTAAACAGTTTGAACTTTCAAACATTTCCCTCTGAAGCCCATAAGACATTCCTTGGCTCTGGGCTACAGAGGTTGCTGGGATCTAGCTGACATTTCTGATATTTGGGGTCAGCATCTGTAAGTTATAGTCATAACTGGTGCCTGCCCAGCTTCTCATTCTGTTTTTTTTTTGGGGGGGAGCGGGGACACAGGGAACCTAACCTTTGACCTTGATCTTACAAAGTGGTCCTCTAACCAACTGAGCTAACAGGCCCGCCCTTCAGTTTCTCATTCTGAATAAGCCGCAAGGAACCGACCAGTCAGCTTCCCTCCACTCTGCCTTGAGTAGTGGAAGGGTCCCTGGAAGTACATGTATGAGACCTGATGGAGGGGACAGAGGTGGCGGGAGAGAGAGCGGGGGAGGGTGCAGGGGACAGAGATGGACAGAGGGAGACAGAGATGGATAGACATTTTCTTAAATGATTTGCACAATGTCCCTGAAGGAAGAAGATAAATACCGAGCGTCAGGGGAGAACATGAGACTTCTTGGCTACCCCACCTGCTGACTCAAACCACTAGACCGCACTTGTCTCTCTGGGGTTGATAAACATCACTTGGGAGGCCTGGGCTTTGCTGAAGCACCTCAGAGAAAGGAATGGCTGGCATGGCCCAATACAGTAGAGCATGGAGCAGCGGCCAGGATGCCAGCCAGCACTGGCTGTCTGGAAATATTCTGAAGCCTTTTGTGCCGGGCCCGTGGGCCGTCACCCACCCAGAGGCCGTACTGCCCACTGGAGATGGATTGCCCCACTGCTCTGTGAAGAACAACGTTCCAGAAAGGGAAGGTGTTGTAACATAATCCTACAGGGAATTTCATCATCTCTGATTTAATTTGGGGACCTGTTAGAGAATTTAAACTTTACGAAAGTGCTGGCCAGGGGATAGTAGTAGATTAATGGTGATGTGAATAAAAGTGCACATTTCCTAAAGCAATTTCACAAACATTGTGCCATTTGACCAATCAATAATTTTGGCCAGGAATTTTCTTTTCTGTTCTCTAATTAGGGAACACGATGAAAGACTCGCCATGGTCATCGAGCTGGAAAAGTCCCCCAACTTCCAGATAGGGACCCTTGCTCCTCCCCCGTCACTGAGGCTGACGTGCAGGGCTCTGGAGTGCAGTGAGCACACGCTTCCTGGGGGGAAGTTCTTCTCCTGAGGATTTGGGTGTCCTCTTCAGTCCCCCAGGGTTACTAAGAGGGCCCGCTGAAATTTTCCTAATGCTGTGGGCATTTGGTTTTACCTCTTAAAAGACACTGCTTGTTAATAAGTGATGTACGATCATTGCTGTTCGAGGTTTACTTGTTGTAGCAGTGGGCTGACCTGTAAGCCTGTTGAATACAACTTCCCAGCTGCAGAGTAAAACCATCTTCCAGAGATGATCCGAAGAGCCCCAGAACAGGCCTCCTGGCATACCCGAGAGAGAGACTCTATGCAAAAAGCCAGCAAAGGGAGGAGCAGCTCGAACGGCCAGTGTCGGACTGTCCGTAGGGTGAATTACACTTTTTCTCTTCTCCTTTCCTGTGGTACCAGTGTGTGGGGGGTCTGGCCTTGGGAGGAATTGGCAGTGGGGCTCAGGAGAATTGCCTAACCCTCTACCCCTCAACACCCCCCACCCAACAATTCAGAGCATGAAATCAGTGCTCTAAGGCGCTGACCTCCAGCTCTTGCCCCTGGTGAGCAACACGCCTACCGTCTCAAGTATACGGCATTACTCAAAACACCTTGGCCCTGCTTCTTTTGATCTAATCGAGCTCCCAGTTCCGGTGCCAAGGCCCATCAGTGCCAAGAGAGCCATGGAACGCTCTCATTATTCCTAAAAACAAAGACACTCCAACCCGTACTCATTCACCCCAGAAAATGACCCAAAAAGGGGTCAGGAAGAAGACTTGGTAGAGGAAAAAATGTTTTACAGAGGAGAACGTGGCTTCCACATGGGACAGGCCCTGATTTAAAACGGAATCACGGCTGGGGGGATGACTTCAGTTCTTCCTGTCCTCTTTTTCTTCGCTCTCTCTCTTACCTGCTACTCCACTCCGACTCTCTCCCTCCGTCTCACCCCACTAAGGAAAGAGAGACCCCGCACAAAAGGAAAAGAAGAACCCAAGATGGCACCGACCCAGTGAATCTCGGGCCCAGTAAGCACAGGGTCCTGCTGCCCCCTCTGAGGAACTCACACAAGTGGCAGGAAAACCTTCTGTGGGGCTGGGACCCACCAGCCCAGGGCCAAGGTCAGTCTCGCTCCGTATTGCACCCCAGGCCAGCGGTGTCCTGGAGGAAGTTTCAGGGCCCACTTTGGCAGGATGCTTCCCCTGAGGGAGAGTGAATGGGAGCGGCTTGTGGGGGGACCAGACTGGAGGAAGAGGGAGCAGAGTGTTGACAGAAGCCGTGTGTGAACCAGGGAGACGTCATCCTCCCACCCACCAGAAGACGCAGCCTTGTGTCTGGATGCGGGGTGGGTAAACAGTCTACCCAGGCCCGAGGCGCTAGGTCTACCTCAGGGAAACAGGGTTGTTGCTTTTTTTTTTTTTTTCACTTTACCAGTTTTACATTTTTAAAAATGGAGTTGGCAGTTGAAAAAGCCTGGAGGGTGTTCACAGCAATTACCTTAAACAGTTAGGTGATGTCTATTTGTTGAGAACGGTTACCTTTTTTTTTCCTTCTTTCAAAAGGAAAACAATATGCCACTGTTTAAACACCAAAAAGGGCTTGACTGCTTGCTCCTAGGAGAGTTTCCTGAGGTTCAAAAGCATGGTCGAAATTCCTCAGCAGGGCCCTACCTGCCTGCAGGAAAAGGCTTGAGCAGCTCTGGCTAGGCTGGAGCCCCTGGACTGAGCTGCATGGAATGTGACCTCTTGTAGAGCTAGTCACCGTCCTCCCACCCACTGCCCTAAAAGGCAAGTCCGCACCTGTGTGTACCTCAGGGCCAGGGACATGGTGCCTCCCCCACCCATGACAATGGCCCCAGCTCACCCTCGGGCCAGCTCATGGCCTGGTGAAAGGTCTGGTCACTTACCTTACTCTGCTTTCTGTCCAGATAGAACTGGTGTTGGCTAATGGCCATAGCCCAGATGGACTTGATTAATGCTGGACACGCGTACCACGTGTGCACTGCGATGCCACTGTGCCCGAACGTCCTCCTTGTCACTGAAGCCCTGGGAAAGTGAGAAGCACATGGTACAACCATGTTTACCATGAGAGAGTCCATTTGTCAGTCAGCGCTATTACTGACAACCCACTGGGTCATAACATCCCTGACACAGAGGTGACAGATGAGCTCACATACAAACATAGGCGTGCACACATGCACACACATGTGCACATTAGGGAAACTGGCCAGCAAAGGCTATCTTTCAATGTTCTGACTCCTTAGGGTTCAGAATTTGGCCAAGCCTCTGCCTTGCCCGGGATAAATTGGGTCATTGTAGGTCACTGGATGGTCCTTTCTAATCTTCAGCTCCTGGCATTGGGCCAAGACAAACTTCCGAGACAGGAGAAGTCTTTGACAAACTCTCTATTAACTGGGCAATGCTGCCTACAGTGAAGATGAGTGAATTCTTTCCTAATCGCCACAGGCTACAGCAGTTGGGGGCATCAGGACTTCTTATATCATCTAACTTAATGTTCCTGGAGAGATCTGATTATCAATTTCAAATATATTCAGAGATGGGGAGGGTATAAGGAATCAGGAGAAGGGAGATGGGGAATAATGATCCCAGACAATCCCCCCAACCTCCATGTGTACATTTATGAACCTATATGGAGAATATATGTATGGAGAGAAGCAATCAGACTTTAAAAATGAAAACAAGATACACTGGACTCCACATAATTCACCACATTCATGAAGTTGGGGGAAAAAAGAGTTACATGGTTATGTTAGCAGTGAAATATATTTTATAGAACAGGCAGATTATTTTGCACATGAAATCTGAGAATGTGTTTGCACTTGTGCCCTGGAGCGTGTGTGTGTGTGTATCTGCGTGTGTGTGACAAGGTGATGGGACAGTGGAGTGGGGTTTGGAGCATTTGACCTGTAAGTCAGAAGAAAAATGTGTGTTCTTAAGATTAAGATATCTAATTTGGAAGAAACTTGGGGTAATCAGGGCTTGTGAATAGTAGCATTTTTTTTTCAAGGCAAATTCTGCCTTGAAGAAAATTGAAAGCTGCTCCTATCATCTTACTCTGGGGACTAGGGATTGAACGATGGGGTCTTCCTCAGCCTCACTTTTAAGGAAAAATTAAAATCTGGTGGTTAGTTCATGGTACTGATTCTAGGCAGGTTTTTCTTCCCTTTGGTTCAAACAAAAGTTAAGGAAAAAATGCCAGTGCATGAAAAACAGTTGAAAATAACTGAACAGAGGCTAGTGAGAAAGTGAGGCGGGATCCCAGAGGTCCCCGGAGATTGAAAAGAAACTGATCTGAGCTCCCAGTTTGGCTTTCATAGCAATTGCTGCTCTTGGGAGCGAGTAAACATTTTTTTTCCAGAAAAGCTGAATTAGAGAGGAAAAGAACTTTTGAACGTATTTTAGAGAAGGGGGTGTGAGCTGGACTAGGCTCGGTGCTTCTCTTTTCCAGGTAAGGGCCGTAGGGAGCGTTAAGTGGCTGGTCAGGTCTAGGTGGTTCCTAGGAGCATCTAAACACCCGCGAGCTTTCCTCCTGCTCCCTTATGGATTTCTCTCCTCCACTCTCCTCTCTCCCTTTAAGCCCTCCCCTTCGCCCTGACTTTTCTATTTTGCTTAAACCTTAGAAATGGATTAATCGCCAAGCCAAGGGAACTGCAGAAGCAAAGGCAGGCATGGAGTTACGGGGTAGAGGAGGACAAGTCCATAGTGGATCCCGTGCTCCGAAGCAAAAGGACGACAGGGAAAGGTTGTCATCACACCTGTGCCAATCAACTCAGAAAGCACCCTCTGCCCTGGATAATCCCGTCACTGTGGCTTCCCATGGATGACACTGTCGCTGAATGAGTGGCACTTCTTGCCCTACCCCTGCACATCATCCCAGTGGTGAGGTCGATTAGATTCGTCTTCCCTGCTCCCAATCAGAAAGGTGACAAGCAGTAGGAGGGGACATTCAACTCAAAAAGCACCACGAGGACATGAAAAGAACTGAGTGGGACTCAGACCTGGTTTTGAGCTTGGGCTCTGCCACTGAACTAAGTAGCTGAACTTGAGCATCTAGAAAAGGTGTTTTTAATGCTGTCGTCCACTTGGGTGTCCGCCTCTGACCTCCCCAGGCCTCTCTCCTGCCTCACGCCCCCTCCCTTCCTGTCTCTAGGATAACACTTGGGGGGATCAAGGGCTGTCTCTGGGCCTCCCACTTCCCACTTACCTTCTCGCCAGACCCTCCCTTGCCCACCTGACACCTCTAATTCCCCCTTAGGGCCCACGTCATGGCTTTAATCCCAGTCACCCTTTGGCTCAGCTTAGATCTCTCCTCAGGAAGCCTCTCCCAACCAGCTGGGCCTTTGGTGGCCATGACATTCGGCATTCATGGGCTGCATCATTTGGCATTTGGTACACACCGCCTTGTGTATAATACAGCAGTAAAGGGCATGAGCTTTGAAGCCAGAAATTTGCTGGGTTCCAATCCTGCCTCTACCATGTCCTAGCTATTTGTAACCTAAAACAGGTTACTTTATTTCTTTTGCCTCAGTTTCCCACATGTAGAAGAGAAATACAGTAATACCTGTTTCATGGGGTCACGTGAGGACCCGGTGAGAGAATGGGTACAGGTATGTAGCACCTGCACATGGTAGACCCTCCCTAAGTGCAAGTGCCTCCTCCTGCCTACTTGACTCACTGCGCTGGAAGTTGTTGAAGGAAGAGGACCCTGCCTCAGACTTCTTTCTGTACCCTGCCACAGCTAATGCAGTGCCTGAACGTAGACGCTTCTTGACAAACGTGATTGATTGCTTTTGTGTAACAGGCAAAAAGCCCACTTAATAGTAAGATTTGGACCCTCTCCTATATTTCTGGACCTTGGGAAAGGGAAGCAAATTTGGTATCACTCACTGATAGGGTGACAGAAGCAGAGAGCATCTGCACACGCACACATGCTTACACACGCATGGTGAAAGGATTTGTCCAATGTGCCTCCGAGTGAGCAGAATTCCCAAGACGGCACAGCACGGTGGGTCTGTCTACTCCCATGTTCAGTGCCTTAGATTATCCAATCCCTAATTTTTATTCTGTCAAGTATCCCCTTTCTGCCTCTCACCCACTGTGCAAAATTCATTTCACTCTTTTTACACTTAAACTTTCTCTTGGGCTCATATGCCTAAGAATCTGGTCTGACACAGTTCACCTGGAATAGTAACAGTGGGTTTCTTCTTGACTGGAATATTATTTGGGGCATCTATCTCCCTCCCACCCCTTGGCCTGTACAGCTTTACTGCTCTACCAAAAAGGGGTCCTCTGGCCATGAAACCCTTCACAACACCCTGAGAAACGATGAACAAGCAACTCTTCTGCTAATGCTGTCTTCACCTGACTGCAGAGACATGAGCGCTCGAAAACCTTCTCCAATTTCTGGTCCTGTGGTAACTGCGGGACCAGGATAAGCTCTTGCCTGCACCAGGAGCTGCTGCTTGAGGCAGATTACAGCAGGGCAAGCGGCACATCCATCCTACCACGTTATCACTGGCTGCAGGAACAGAGGTTACTGCAGAAGCCTGAGCACTCTTGCTGGGGGAACGTCTCAGTCTTGTGTCCTGAGCTCACTGGGGGAGGGGGGGCATTGTAGCTTGTTTTGAGGGGTTAGAAACCATGTGTGAAGTGCAGTTCGTGCCAACCCGTCTTTCCAAGGCCAAGGCTGGAGTTTCAACGATGCCTAAAATCCATCTTGGCTCCTCTAGAGAGTCTGATCTTTGTAGTGTCTTCCCAGGCAAAGACAATGTTTGTATTGTCTTACCTCCTTGTTGTAAATCTGTTTTCGGATCTATGGAAAGTGATTTATTCTTAGGTGTCAGGCCTGGTTTTAGGGAATTCTGCTGCCAACAACTCAAGGACTGGTGGTAGACAAAGAGAGGAAAGGCAGTGGGTATGAACTGCACAGACCCTGTCCATGCTGGGCTCGCTGCATTCCAAACCGGGGCCCTATTGTCTGGCATCTGACTCAGAGAGCCTGCAATTGTACACTGGGGCTTCTGGGGTACTATGTGGGGTGCAGGGAAAAATAATAGCATTTCCTTCACATCCACCCACACGCAAACACCCTAAGATTACAGCTCTAGGCATAAAACACTTGAGCCCAGTGCTTGGGTGATAGATTCCTTTCGGTATCGGCTGTCCTGTCTGAAACACTCTTAGAAGCTCTGACAAGGGATCTGTTAGACTCTTCTCTAGCAAAAGCTTCCTAAAGAGACTTAGGTCACTGCCCAGTTTCATTTGGTGCTTGTTATGAAGTGGCACAAAGCTTCTTTGCAATATCCTAACATGTCAGACAAATCTGCAAACACATGAGCAAGTGACACATGTGGCCAGGTCAGGGAAGTGTTAATTACACACACACACACACACACACACACACACACACACACACACACACACACACGCAAGCACACACACTTGAACCCACCACATTTATCAACACATGCAGTACAAAATGAAGCTTTCCTGTCTGATTTGAACTCCGTTTTTCATGACCCACCATCCTCTCCCCACACCCCAAACTGAACACGAACAGTGATAACAAACATAGCAGTGTAACTCCTATGCCGGCGAGTCAAGCACTGGCATAAGAAAAGGACTTTTCAAGCTTACCTGCGTGGGTCATGAACTTCCACAGAAAACTTCTTTTCCCTGAAGTACAGGTTCTCCAGCTGTCTCCACTGGAATATCTGGACAGAAAAGAACGTAGTTTAAATTCAGGAGCGGTTGGCTCACGGCTGCTGTTCCTTTTTTGCCGGTTAACTTTCCACAGCTGGTGGTTCCCTTATCAAAGCAGGGACTGTGCAGTTGTCTGTGCCTGAGACACACGTGCACACACACACACACACACACGCACTGGAATATCTGGACAGAAAAGAACGTAGTTTAAATTCAGGAGCGGTTGGCTCACGGCTGCTGTTCCTTTTTTGCCGGTTAACTTTCCACAGCTGGTGGTTCCCTTATCAAAGCAGGGACTGTGCAGTTGTCTGTGCCTGAGACACACGTGCACACACACACACACACACACGCCCACACACACACACACACACACACACACACACGCACACGCAGCTCTCTGCAGTTCAAGTCCAGGCAAGGTGGGTGTGGATTTTCTTGCAGGTCTTTCCAGGGAACGGAACAAGTTCTTTTCAAGTCGTTCCCCTCGGGTTGGCCTTTGTTGCGTTTCCCATGACAGCTCCCGGCTTTGCAGGCTTTTCCCTTTGAGGAGGCGGTGGGGGGCGGGTGCCCTCGGAGGCGGTGGCGGCAGGGCCAGCTGCGGGCCGGCGAGCGCCAGCGGGCTCCCCCCTCCAGTGCTGAAATGGGAAGGCGCTCACATTCCCAGCCTCCCGTCGGGACTGCACTTCCTGCCACTAATGTGCAAGAGCCTCTGAGAAGGGCGGGGGCTGCCCGGACCTGATTTCAGGGCAGGCAGGCGACTCATGATCACAGTATGAGCTGGTCGAGCTCATTCTTCCTGCTGCACAAAGAAAAGCGAGAGTTCTGCTGCTGGACGACGGCTGGAGTCTCCCCAGGCTGGGTCGGAGGGGGGCGAGAAGGGGAGAAAAGGGGCCCTGGTGGCCATGTGGCCGTTCTTCCTTCAGACCAGTGAACCCGTTAAGGAGGAAACTGACTGTCATGTTTGGAAGTAATTAGGGCAGCATCCGATTGCTCTAACAACAGGGTTCCTTTCACTGGAGGAAAAAGCAAGTTACTTAACCCTTCAGGAATTGTTACAAGAGGTTCAAGTTATGTGCACACACATTTGTATTCATATTTGGTGGATATTGCCTCCCCTTCCTACTATTTAGGATTTGAGTTTATTTTGCTGAAAGGGGGCTAAAGCAGGAATCTCGTTCTTGTCTTTCCCTCTGGGAATGGCTGATTCTTTCCTGCTCCCCCTTTCTCTGCCCACTGAGTGGATGTATATGCTTTTAAGGGTCTCATTCCAGACTCGGAGTCCTCAGATGTGAGGCGCCTGCCCTCTCTGACCTGCTGCTGTTCTCTCCACCTTAAAGAGGCGATGGTCGTTTCCCTGGATCTGATCTACCTCTGGGACCAGGACACTGCTAGTCAATGCTTGGCCAGTGAACCTACCACCCCATGTAAAACCAGGCTGGAATAAAGAAGCCATCTCTAGAATGGCTGCGTTCTTTTATCTTCACAATCTCCTCTCTGGCATTTTAAAATTATTTTATCTGCATAAGTAACAGGAAGGAGGACATCTATTATCTCATTGTAGAGCCACCTCTTCTGTCTGCTGCTCAGAGTGCATTTTACCCCCAAACCCAAGGAAACTGTACTTTTCTTTCTCTTAAAGGTCAATTCCAAGTAGGTGGAGAGACATTTCTAGGAAAGCAAACGACCCAAAGCCCCACACTGGCTCAGACAGCTCTGTGTCTGAGACACAGATTCACTGATGCTCTAGCAAAGTCTTTGTTACTCAAATACACAGGTCCGAGCCTCATGCTCCTATCTGATGCTCTGCCAGTATGAATCCCTCAATGAAACCCAAAGATTCTCTCTGGCCCCAGCTGTTAGGTATTTACAAACATTCCACCTGAACTCAGCCACAGCCTCAAAAACACCAGAACTAACCAGTTCCATGACATTGGCCTCATAACCTTGGTACAGTATACAGAACAAATTGGTCAGGCATGCAGGCTTTAGAGTCTGACTATGTCTGTTTGAATTCAGGTTCGTCTGCTTTCAAGTTGCTGGACCTCAGACAAGTTAGACTTTCCTTTAGCCTCAGTTTTTGCATCTGTAAAATGGCAATAAGGGCCCCTCTAAGGTAGATCTTAGCAATACAGCCTTAGCACCATATTGGCACAAAGTAAGCACTCAATGAACTAGAATCTTACTATGATTCCTAACTGTTCTTACTTCTCCCAAATCCTGGCAACTCAAAGAGAGTAACTCCAGAACAACCCGAACACCTTTTTTCCTTAAATTTCCTAACTCACGCTCTGACTTTGGGGATTTTTAAAAAATAGATTATTTGTGTGCTGGAAATCTTTAAGTATAAGGAATCATTCTCCCACCCCTCCCTTTCTCTCCCCTTTTCTCAAAAGAAAAGGATGTGGATGGTAGATGGCTGGACCCTGCAGGGGTCCCTCAGCTAAGTTCTGCACCAATTTTGGTCAGGCAAAGTGGGGCCTTGAGCAGAACCACCTTCATGGACCTGAGGGCCCCTTGCTCAGCAGAGCCCCAGGCTTGGTTTACTGCTCTGCTGTTTCATCTTGAAATTCTTAGTGAGTTTTGATAAAGGGGCCTTGCATCTCCATTTTGCACTGGGCCCTGCACATTATGTAGTTGGCCCCGGTCTCTGGTCCTGCTGGTGCTGGCAGGCTCTGTGTGGGCTCAGCATCATGTGGGATAATTTGCCCACCCTGTGTCTGAAGGGCAGGCCCAGAGAGGTTGGACACTCAAGCCCTCCAGGAGGAAGAAAGAAAGCTAAACCTGGTGTGAGCATGCCTGAGAAAACCCTGACTGATGCGGAACCCCAGAGCAGAATGCTCAGAGGTACTCATTCCCTGGCAACTCATCTCTCCTCCACTCCTTGCAAAATAAAACACAAACCAAGCCTTTGCTTTAAGTGCTCCCTGGTGTTGCTTGGTGTGGAGAGCCTTGCGGCTGCCAAATGACCCAAACAAAACCATCTGGACTGTGCTGCGGGCCCCTCAGCCACGGCCACTGTAGCAGCCCGTGGGAAGGTTGCTGCACGCTGCTTCTGCTCTTGGCGGTGAACCCTGGAGTCCTGGCTCCCAGGCGTATTTCTCGGATGATGCACATGGTGTGTGGAAATTTTTGTAACAGGGTGCAGAATGATGGATCCCCTTCAATGTCTGCTTTAAGCATGAATTTTTTTGTTTTGTTGTGCAAATGAAATACTGGGAAGGGAGGGTGGGAGTAAGGTGAACGAATGGGTAGTTAGTTTTTCAGGATTGGACTTTTGCACTGGACATTAGAAGGGTCCCAGGAGCTGCAGAGGAGGTGTGCAAGTAAGAACATTGGCCTGATCCTTTCCTCCTCACTTAGGGGAGAGAGGAGGAGTTGGGGGGCTGGGGAGCTGGGCACACTGGTGAGTAGGAGTATGACGGTGGCAGGCACAGAGAGGGCGGGGGCAGCTGCTGTTGGCCTCCAGGGCTGGTTGTCACTTGCTGTAAAGGCCTGGTACTCTTCATGAGGGTCTGGGGAGTTTCTGTCTATGGGTCCCTGTGCCCCACAGCTTAGAGGCCTTCCTGCTACACATGCTGTTCTGAGGCTGACAGGTGAAAAACAACAGGCAATAAACAAACAAGACAGTGGACCTTGCCTCCCCCTTGTAAATGGCGTAAGGTGGGCTCTGACTGGCTGGTTTCGAGCAGCCTAATTGTCTGTGCCACATCAGGGGAGCCTTCTAGGCTCGGCCTCGCTATCAGGCAGCCATCATAACCCTGCCACCATGTAAAGACGTCTACGTACTTTGCGACTCCACATAAAGCCACATCAGACACGCATGATGATCATCATTAGGACTGGGCTAGTTCCCTTCGGATTTTGCATACTCCCATCGCCAATTATGCCCAAGGAGCTAATTAAAAGCTAAAATATGTAGTTCTATCAATAACCAAAGAATTTATTAATTAATACCTATTAAAGCAAGGCCTTTCTCATGCACTTCATTTAGGAACTTTATAAAGCTCTGCAAACATTGTTTCTTTGATCATTTAGCATCCCCTAAGAAGACTGAGAGGGATATTTTCTTCTTGCGGAAAACGAGGTCCAGCAAAATTAGGGGAAACTGCCTGAGGCCACACAGCAAGTTAGTGAAGGAACCAGAAATAGAAGTCAAGGGCACCTGGTCCATTACTCTAACCTCTAACTATGTTGCTTTCCCCATGAGTCCCCCAATTAGTGGGAACAGCTCTTACTCACTAACGGGTGGTTAACTTTACAAGTGGAATAATTTTTACAAATGAGAAATGATGTGACTGTAAGTAGGAAGTCTAAAACCAAATCTTTTTGATTCTACATGATGGCTGTTGTTTTCCTTTTATACTATAAATGATAACTTCTTTCTTTTCTTAGAGACTTGGCTTCCTCTAGTTTTCTAAGACACTGCAATGCATCTTCAGTCACTTTCCATTCAGGACTAAAAAACAACCGTAACCATGATTAAGAACAACCCGAATGGTTTGGTCTTGCACAGAAAATAAAAATTTAAGAGAAACCACCGGGAAATGGTTTCATGGAGACATTGTTTGTCACCATTGTTGGGACCCTGACTGGTACCAGATGTAGATTTTTAGTTTCTGACCTAGATCTGCTGTGATTTGCAATGTGATCACAGGCCCTCCACTTTCCCTTTCTGCATCTCAATGTCCTCAGGTATAAAATAGGAGATGGGAAATGTTTATCTATAGAGAGCAAACCAATGGCTTATAAATACCGCCTTTGAGCTCTGAGTGCACCAGGGTACCCTATAAATGCTTAATGAGCAGGGACCTGGTACTGGTTCCTATTAGCTGGTCTGCTGGAGTCCCACATCCTGTGCATGGCTAAAGGTTGGGACATGGGATTCCTTCCCAGCCAGCGTTTATTGAGTGCTCAGATAGCATGCGGAGAGGTGGGTGAGTTCTCAAGATGATGAGGGAATAAAGTCTTGACAGGAAGCTCAGTCTAGTGGCGCTGATTCTTGACTATGACTTCAGGGAGCTTTGTCTTCCTCCTGTCCCTGAGGTTGAGTCACCAAGCCTCTTAATGACCTCCGTATGAGTAACTTCCTGCTTTGTCCAGAGGGGCCATTATAGAGAATCATAGCAGCCATCTGGTCTACCTCCTCCTTTCACAGATAAAGCAACCCCAGTGGAGAGAAGTGAAGGGACGGACGAGATTAAGGTAATTTGATTCAGGACCCATATCTTGTGACTTCAGATCCTGAGCTCTTCCTAACACATGATGAAGCTCTGATGATGAATGAGAATAAAATCATTTCAAGCTTCTGATTAAGTAACTCATCACTTCTTCAAGTGGTCGGGTTTTTGGCAGTCTGAACAATGCTGTATGCTTTCCAAACACAAGCAAGTTTTCTAATAAGAATTAGACTCCTGGACAGAAATAATCTCTGAGCTCAAAATGAAACATACAAACTAAAAAACTCACTTCCTTGTCTCATTTCTGCTCTGTTCACTTTTTAGAAGCAGACTGTCACAAATCTCTAGGTGTGTTTATACCTTTGGCAAATAAAAATGAATTGCTACACATTTTGAGGGCTACAGGACAAAAGAAGGGAGTTGCTGCACTCGAACTGGATGGAATTTAAAATGTGAAAGCGCCACAGAAAACCTCAAGTCTGTGCTCTCAGAGGGCTTTATCAGGTGTGCCTGGTAAGGTTCTGCTATTGTGGCGTGAGCTCCAGGGAACAACAGAGGCAGGAGTATGTTTTTATTGGGTTGAAACTATATGTCAGAGTTTTTCTTTATATCGGTTCCATAGGCTTTCAATATATTTTACTTCATGTGTAAGAAGAGAGAAGCATGCCTCTTGGGTTTTGGGCAACATTTAATCCCCATTCCTTTTCCAACCATGCACACAGTGGGTGTCTACTTTGTACTGATCTAAGCTAACAGGCAAGAGGAAGGACACGATGCCTAACGTGCTTATGTTTGTAAGGAGTTTGCAATCCAGCTGGCAAGACAAGACATACACAAAGTGGCCTGTGTCTGTGCTGTAGTAATTAGCACCATGATGGAGTATTTACATTATCTCTGATTTCTGTATCAGGCTTTTAAGACCCTATAGAGGTACTGGGCTGCCTTATTAAGATAAGTCTCATGCTTTTGTCTCAAATAATATTTGTGGCTGTTGGTCATTCTTGATTTTTTCAGTTCAGAACATTTTTAGCAGTAAGAATCCTGGCTTGGGGGTCAAGAGTCCTCAGTTCTAGCTGTGACTTTACAAAGCCTTTTACATCTCAGCTTCCTTGTCTCTAAAACGAAGGGGTGTGTGGGCATTCTTACATTCTATGCATGGGTTGAAGGTCAACATTATAAATCCAGAGAATGTCACACTGCAACTCTTTGGAATTTAAAAATAGAGTAGCGTGTTTTAAACATTTCCTACTTATGAGAAACAATACAGAATAGTACTGATTAAGAGCATGGTTTTCAAAGTCATACTGCCTGCCACTTACTGGCTGTGTATCCTTGGCAATTTACTTCTTAGTTTATTCATCTTTGAGATAATACTACTAATAACACTTTTCTCATCGGCTACTGTATTAATGAATTAATACATACAGGGTACTTAAAATAGGGCCGGTACCTAGTCAGCATGCAATCAATACTAGCCGCGATTATGTCTGTTCTCCTGCATTCCTTACTTGCCAGTATTATTCTTCATATTAAAAATAAAAGTTCTGAATACTTTGAACATATACCAGCCCAAAAAACAGGTTTTTTTTTTTTTGTCTTTTTGTCTGTGTCCGGCAACGGATCGCAACCCTCAGTGTTGCCCCCGTACCGGACCGGGGACCAGCAACGGGATCGCAAGCCTCGGTGTTGCTCCCGCGCCTCGCTCAGCCAGCGAGCGGGAGCCGGTCTGTATGTGGGATCCGAACCCTCGGGCGGCAGCGCCGCCGCGCCTCCCAAGCAGCGCACCATCCAGTGTGCCACCGGGCCGGCCCAAAAAAACAGGTTTTTGTAATTTTCTTTGAAAGACGACTAATATGGTGCCATGGGCATTTAAAAAAAATGTTCTGTTAAATTTGATTTTTTACAGCACAAGCATCAGCCTAATCCAGGGCTCCCGTTCAATCCACTTGTGCTGGAGTTTGCTGTCTTCTCTTTGGGCTCCTTCGTTCCTAGCTTTATCCAGCTAATTCTCCTGTCCACTGCAATTTTGACCGGAGTCAGTTTTGACCATTTTCCTGCTACGACTTCAGAACTCAAAACATTCACCCTGAGGAGCACGTATCCTATTGTAATATGACTCAGTCTTATGCAGAGCAGAAAGGACTATAACAGGAACCAAATCAGGCCCTCCAAAATGTGTAAACTGTGATCACAGATCATTAGCTTTCCAAATGGGTCTGAGTGTGTCTCCCATTGGAAGAGGGTTCCCTGGCACCTATTTTCTCCAGAGATGGCCACATACGCAGCAAGAGAAACAATGGCTAATTTTTCTCTGCAGCCAGACCTAATGGAATCCAGATGTTCCTCCGGCCAGTTGTCCTCCTCACTGTCAGACAACACGAGCTCTAAATTGATTTGGTTAATTCAGTGATAGATGCTCAGAGCACCAGCCCTTGACCCTTTAATGGATGGCCTCTTTTTAACCCATCAAAAACCTTTCAGCTTCCTTTGGCTTAAGAGTCACTACTAGGGGAAGAGAGAAGGACGTTAACTAGTACTTAACAAGCCTACAGAGAAGCAGGCGGTTTTATTTTTCCCCATTGGACTCAATTTCCTTTTATTCTTTTCCCTAGAGGGTCTCTCTCTCTACATTATTTTCCTGTGTGTACTTTGGCTTTTCTTGCAGAAAGGTTTTACCAGAAAGCTTTGGCAAATGTAAATACTTTCAAGTGAAGCTGAAAGCTGGAAGTGTTTTTCCTTTCTCACCCTCTGCCTCCTGATGTAATTTCTTCCCTCCTCAGAGTCTGCCTCCGGGGGATCCATGAGGGTTAGTGTTTGAATGGCAGAAGCTGCCCAGTGATCCCCAATATCTGGGTCTAGCTTTGGTTCTTCTAACAACGAGCAGTGTGACCCAGTGACGTGTGGCTTCACCTCTCTGTGCTCCAGTCTTTCCTGTAGAAAACGTCAAGGCTAATGATACCTGCTATGACTTACTTCAGTGGGATGTTTCAAACAGGGAAATTAATTAGTCTGAAAAGTATTTGGTCCATCTGGGGAGAAACTTACGAGGCCATCTCACCTACTTTGGCAGACATCTCTTTTTGGATTGCTGAATTTTTTTGAAGTAGGTTCTGACTACTTTGGAAGGCAGACTTTGGGGGGAAACCCTGTATTTTTCTATTTTTGGCTGGCAGTTGTCAGTTCTCTGTCCTGAGGTGTGGCATATAGAAGTATCCTGATCTTCTTTGCAGAGGTTGTCTGACTCCATGGAAGACAAATAGGATGGGAGAGAATGGGTTGGAAAGCAATTCTCCTGGGAAATACAGGAATACACTCATAACTAAACCTTGACTTATCAAGCTTAGAAAAAAGATAAAATGGCAATACTCTATCCTCATGTTATCTGTGTGGAGCAAAGTTAAAAAAAAAAAAAAAAAAAAAAGCAAACCAGCAAAAGCTCTTTGGGAGTAACTATGTAACAGCAGCTTGTTTGCACTTCAAAACTCCTGGTGCTTCCAGGTTGGCTCATCCTGCCAGGGAGGGCTGAGCTCCCAGTGCTGCTGTCTGGCAGACCTTGGTTTCGGTGGGCACCGGGAGGGGGTGGACTACCTGCTGCGGAGGCTTCAGGTGTGAGCTCCAGGTCCTCCTGGTTGGAAAGTGTGCCAGGGAGCGAGGCAGGCAAGCAGGCACTGGGCCAGGGGTCTGCGGCTTGCTTTTCAAGTCAGGCTGCAGCTGGGAGGACACTTGTGGTGTTGTCAGCTGCTCTGCAGTGTGGCTGCAGCCAGTGGAGGGGAGAGGTGGGGGCCTGTCCCACTCCAGCCTGGACTTGCTGCTGGAGAGTCTGACCCTCCCAGCTTGACCTGAGGCATGCAGGCAGCCAGGCTTGGGCCACCATCTCTGCAGCTGGGGCACTAGCTGACTGTGATGATTTCTCTCTGTGGAGCCCGTGGCTAGAGTAATTCTGCATCTGTCCCACAAGATTTCCTTCCCAGAAAGAAGAGAGGGGAGGAGATATTTTCTAGAGGTGAAGACTTGAAGTCTAGAATCTCTGTTGGTCCAGGAGGGTGGATCCTACTGAAAGCTCTGCTTTTCTCAAACCTAGAGGAATTCTGAAGTGGGCAGGACAACTTGGGGAACTGCGAATTTTGGGGAGAAGGGGTAGGAATAGAGGAAGAAGCAGAGACTTCTACTTAGCAGCCTGCCCTAAACCACTTTCTTTCACTAGGGCTGTCCCCAACTCCGCAAACTCCCCAGCCCCAGTCTGGGTTAGTTCTCCCAGATATGTGTAAATGTACGTCCACCAGAGCAATTATCATCTTGCGTTGTAATTGTCTTTTTTTACTCAAATGTCTTCTCCACCAGACTTAGGCTACTCGAATGTATTTTCCTGGCTCCTAGCACAATGCCTGGGGGCTACTAGGCACTCAGCAGTTGTTGAGTGAATGAATGAAAGAATGAATGAAGAGCTTTATGAGGTAGGTATTACGGCAACTGAAGTTCAGAGAGGTTAAGTCACTTTCTCAAGATCACACATGGTGTCTGCTCAAATTTAGGCAACTTTCATGATATGAGGAACTTACAAGGGTTGATCCCAGACATCTTGTTAAAAATACATTTCTAAAATGCTAGGAAATGGCAACAGAGGCAGGTAGGGCCAGCCCAAGGAGGGAGAATGGCAGAGCTGCCACCAAGAAACCACAGCCTTTCTTTTATTTTGCTGGCTCAGTCTGAGCTAGGCTCGATTCCAAAGTAAACCAGGGAGGTCCACAGTCCCAGGAGCTCGTGGTCTCAAACTGCAATCCTAGTCCCAACCTGGAGCAAATCTTCACAACTCATTTTGCCTAGAAACTGCCTCAGTTTGCTTGAGGCTGTCTGTTAGGAGTGACCCGGGGCAGGTCGGACCCCTCCTGTGGTGCTCTCTACCCCAACCTGCAGGCGCTGATTCTGAGGCCAGGGTGGTGGGTGGAGTTGGGTACAACACGTTCACAACACGTTCTGACTGTGCTAGGGTTTGGTGTTAAACAGGTTTACATCCTCAAATCAGCCTGGATTTCCCCCTTTGACTCATGCTCATTAAGAAAAACAAAACCTCACAGAGTTCCCTAAGTATTGCATAGTTCAGCAGAAACCATCTGTTAAGAACTCCCAAGACAAAGAGAAGGTTACTAGGATTCAACAAGCAGGGTTTTCCAACCTAACACTTCCTGCTACTAGCAAAAAAAAAAAAAAAAAAAAAAAAGGATAAGCCAGAATCGTTCAACGGTCTGCAGTACTCCAGCAATTCGTTCTTGATATATAGTTACTATCAAAAAAAAAAAAAAAAAAAAAAAAAAAAAAAAAAAAAAAGGATAAGCCAGAATCGTTCAACGGTCTGCAGTACTCCAGCAATTCGTTCTTGATATATAGTTACTATCAGCTCTTAGGTTCCCTTTGGTCCAACAGACAAAAAGTAACGTCAAGGGAGAGCTCAGAGGGGAGCACATTTTTATGCTTTTCATTTTTTCATCAACAAATCAAAGCTGTAAAAAGCTATAGTTCCTCCCCCTCCCTTCTTCTCCCTTACAAATATCTCCCTCTGTATGCAGAGCTCTCTCAAACTCTTCCTTACGTGAGTTATACTATATACTTAAATTTTCGAGCCACTATACACATACACATGGAGATGTCTTCCAAATTTGCAGTGGGTCACAACAAGCTACAAGGGTACTTCAAAAAAATTCATGGAAAAATTTGTATTATCTTTCAATTCTATTTTTCCATGATATTTTTGTAGTACTGACAACTTTTATTCACTCCAGAACTATTTGTTGGGTGTCTGCCATGTGTCAGGCACCATTCTAGGCATTGAGAATACAGTAGTGAATAAAACCGCCCTGCACATTCTTATGAGGGGAGAGGCAAATCATAAATAAATAAATAAATAAATAAATAAAAACTACATAGTACAGTAAGTCAGAGGATCCTAGGTTCCAAGAACAAACACGTAAGCAGAAAAGGAGGGACCTCTGCTGGTATGTGACCAAGCAAACTGCCACAGACTCAACTAGTGAGAAATCTGGCCAGTGACCAACTTTTTAAATGCTTTTTCAAACCCCAAATATAAAGTCACTGATGTATTAAGAAATATACACACACACACACACACACACACACACGCTCAGAGGAAATTCACTCAGCTGTGACTTCTAATGATTACTAAAGGTGAGGCTGGGGTTTGATTTCCAGTCAAACAGAAATACCTAGAGAGACTGGAGTCCAGAGCCCCTCTGGCTCTTTGCTCTCCCGTTAAAAGGCCAGAACAGGAAGAGCCATTATAAAGAGGCAGAGCACTCTCCAAGGGTGTAGAGACCCCATGGACTACATTATGTGCCTGTCTACGCCTTCCAGAATGACTATTAGGATTGGCAAAGAGACTTGCAGGACCCCACGTAGCCACTAGAAACACTTGTTGGAAATGTTAGAGAGAAAGAACTGGGTACCTGGCCAGTCTACTATTTCATTGGCCAAGGTTCTTTGGAGTCTCCCCAATCATTGACCCCATGCAGTTTTGTCATGAATTATGCTGTCTGTGGATAACTTGGTTATTGCTTAACTAGAGCTGTAGGATAGTCCTGGCTGAGACTTTAAGATGAGAAATATCACTAAAGAGAGTTGTGAGCAGACCATCTGGTATAACAAGCAAAAAAAGAGGCCGAGAACTGTTTTTAATGGGTCACCATTCTGATTAGAAAGGTCCCCATGCTGGTTAGATAGGTCAATATGTGCCTTTGCCTGTGACAGCTCTGGTTTGTCTAAAATCATGGCAACCTTACTAACCAGTGCCCCTTCTTACTCTCTAAAGTCCTGGTTTGGATATTAAAACCCTATGGTCACAGAAAGACAAATACTTCGATTTCCCTTGTATAAGGTATCTCGAGTAGTCACACTCATGGAAACAGAAAGTAGAGCGGTGGTGGCCAGTGGCTGCTGGCAGAGGAAATGGGGACTTCTTGCTTAATGGACACAGAGTTTCAGTTTTGCAGGATGAGCAGTTCTGGAGACAACAATGTGCATACACTTAATGCTATTGAACTGTACACTGAAAAATGGTTGAAATGGTAAATTTTATGCTATGTGAATTTTATCACAATTAAAAAAAATGTTATGGTTAGATGATTCTGAAACCCTTCACCCACAGTTGAGGTATATAAAATGTTCAGGAAGGTAGAAACTGAGAGAGCATTTTTAGAGGAGACAACCTTGGAAAAGAGATGTGCTGAGCTCTCTCCTACCCAGATGGAGAAGGTGTAAGATGCCTACTGTTTCCTTCAAACCCAGGAAGAGAACATTCACTAGGATCTCCTAGAAAGCTTGACAGGTGTCCCTTGAAGTCAGATGAACTAAAGGAGAAATGGAGACCAGTGGGAGAGGGGAGATTTAACTTCACAACAAGTTTGGACCTTTGATTGTCATGAAGGACTAGACACTCTAATTTTTTAGTAAAAGCTTATTTTGTTATTTAAAGTGACTATGTGAGTTTGTATTACCTGAGAGTGATCAGAAAAGTCATGGGCCCACTTGTGTTTTGATCGTGGGACAAGGAAAGAACACACCAGAAGGAACAGTGTGAAATAAAAGAGATTTGCCTGTTGAGTCCCATGTGGTCAATGTTCTTGTTATACTAGCAAAATCTTTTCTTTTTAAGCCAGAAAGCCCAAATCTGTTCATAAGTTACTACTGGTTCATGGCTCTTTTGGAGTGGGGCTCTTCTGCTGTGGCTTGGGATCCAATGATAGCATTTGGTTTTGATTTGCTTCTTCACATTGCATCCAATGTCAACAGGGCTCCTTGACTAGTGGGAATCTGTCTGCAGAGTTATTCAGAAGCTAGTCAGTCTCAAGCGGGCTGCTGCGTTGTCTGGCTGGGTGTTTATTTGCATGTTACAAATACCTAGTGTTGTGTTTGACCCCTACTATACACACAATCCACGTGGCTTTTTATGTGACCTTTCTTAGTGATGGTCCATGTGCCTGTTCAGGGACAGGGAGGACAACACGTCTGAGGAGACCATGCATTGGTGTGGAAAGCAGAGGAGTCCTGCGAGACATTCCACAAAAGACACATCAGCTGGGGGACAAAAACTACTTTGGGTCATTTCATCAGATCTAGCTTTGGCTCAGCTGCAGAACGGTCAGAGATAGAAACAGGACTACCTACTCAGAAACCGGCATTTCCTCTTCTACCACTTTTTTTCTAGGAAAATGTTGCTTTTCATTCCTCCTTGTGTTCACTATCCCCCTCTGGCCTTAAAATGAATTTGCCCTTTATTTCATTCCTCTTCCTGTTGCTAGTTTCAAGATTCCCTCAACCTAAGGATTCCTGATTGTCTATATCAACCACCTTGTGGAGGAGGAAACCAAGGCCCAGAAAAGTGACTCATTTTGCAGGGTTGGAGTTAGAACTGAGGTGTCTTGACCACCAGGATGGATCCCTTGCCACTGCTAATAATATAATGCTTGAGGATGCATGAGGTGGGGGCGTGTACATAACACCCCATGACATAAGGGTATGTCAGGCCTGGAGATTGACCCCAGGGATCATTTGGGGGGATCTTCAGAGCTTGAGTGTAACCCCTCCAAGAGGTGCCTCCAAGCATGTCATCCTGGGAAAGATTTGAACCTGCATCTCTTTAGGGGATAATTGTATTCCTCTCCTCCTGTGCCTTTGCAGAGAAATTACCCTCACGTGATAGCTTCTCTCTAAAAGTTTTACAGCTGGATGGGGCAATGCTTTTTTTTTCTACTGACAGACAGATCAACCTTCCTCAAAGGTGACAGTCTGACAATAGTTCGAGCTTCAACAAGATTATAGCAGCAATACTAGCAGGTGCCCTGGAAGTGTGGCTTCCTCAGGACCAGGCTCAGAATGGCCTCCACAGGAATCCATGGGAACTAAACCACCCTGGGTTCCCAGATCCAATGACCAAGAAAAAAATTAATCCTCCTAACAAAGAGATGTTGTTTGCTCTTTGTGGCGATTCCGCCTCTCATGTTCAGTATAAAAGAGACTGTAACGATATTTGCTATGTCAAGGGCAACAGAGCCTTTTTATTTTTTTTATCTTGGGGAACGGAAACTCTTTGAGAAGTAAACTTGTTCAAGGTGGAGAAAACAAGACTGCATCCATCCTATGTCTTACAGTCTCCATTTCATCAAAAGAGGCGCAGAGAGCTTAAATAGGTTGTGTATCATGACTTTTTGCTGAATATATTGGCAGTGAGTTAATGGCACCAAAATTCGTCTTTGGTTGAGATCTAGTTTGGGCCTTTGAGTGGATATGGAGGTTACTGGTTTGCCAAACATCTTTTTTAAAAAAAAAATAAAAAAGATGTAACTGATCTAGGAAGAAATTTTATTTTAACTCAGGTTAAAATATCTTCACAACCACAAAAACAGCAAAGTAGGCTCACATGGAAAGTTCCTTGTTAACTGCCTGTAATGCAGAGCAGTGGTCCCTAAACTTCACGGTGGGTATCCAAATCACCCCGAGGGCTTGTGGAAACAGACTGCCGAGTCCCATCCTTAGAGTTTCTGAGTCTGTAAGTCTCAGGTGGAGACCCTACCTGACATGTTCACAGGTGATGTGAAAGCTTCTGGTCCGAGGACCACACTTTGAGAACCATTGCTGTAGAAGCTCCTGTGCAGGCCTGAGCAGCCTCCCCCTTCAGGATTGAAGAACTTATTCCCTTTCCCAGAATCTCTTTCAACTGTAGAAAGTCACCTTGCCCAAGGTGATAACTCCCTCCCTGGGGGCTGTCAGCATCTAAGACTGGTTGATGCTGGCGGATAAGGCCATCAGCCTCAATGGCGATGGCGATGGCCCTGAGGGTCGTTCCAGCTTCAGAGCTTTGTCCCAGGTTGAGTGATGCCACGTTGGGACTGTGTCAGAGCTCAGCTTCTCTCTCTCCCTGGTCCTGCTTCTTCCCCTTTCCCCTTTGGTGTTTATCCCAGAGCACCCCCCAATAAGCCCTGCATGTGAATCCACCCTGGATTGCTTCCCCAGGAATCTGATGTGCAACACTCTTAGAAGTAGAGTCACTTTAACATCCCTGCTTGGAGAGACCACTGCTGACCACCCACCAGGCCTCCCACTCTTCTGTATCTGATTTATTGTCTTCATAGAATTCAATACTCTGACAGTATACATTACAGATTTATTTAATGTTATCATTTGACAGCCTTCCCCACTAGACTGTATGCTCTGTGGGGGCAGGGACCTTCTCTCTCTTGCTCACTGCAGCGCCTGCAGAACCTGGCATCCGACAGGCACTCGGACAACATTCATTAAACAAGTGAATGAACTTCCAGGCAGGAAGAGCCATGCATCCTCACCAACAACTCCAAAAGTTCACTGAACTACAAAGTCTAGGAAAATGGAAGGTGCTTTAGAAAGTGTTCTCTGTAATTGGTAATGCCTTAAATTTGCTTAGTGCTTTACAGTACTTTTTTTTAAGAGTTCATTCAATAGTTACAGCAATCAATGTTGGGAGAAGAGCAGCTGGCCTTGGTGAGGTTGAGGGATGTGCCCACCCAGGGTCGTGCGTGCAGTAAATATGGACTGCACAGAACAGATATGCTGGTCTCCTGGCTTCTGACCTGTGATCTTGCCTCTGAATTGTTATCAGAGGCAAACTCAAGTGAGTTCCCTTCAAGACTCCCTATAAGTCTGACTTCCCCCAGTAATACTTGTAGAAGAGCCATTTCGTTGGAGAGGTTTTCATATGCAACATCCTCTACTGAAGTTCTAAGTGCTAGCTCAGGGCTTTCAGGGTTACAATTCTTGTATGGGAGGAGACACTGGGACTTTTCTTCCAAATGAAGATAACTCAGCCATGTCTAATACGGGTGATTTGAGAAGGGGGATATCTAAGACTGATGCTTTGAGAATGGGATCTCAATTTTCTTAGGATATAATTGCTTTTTTCCTTTTTAAATTTTCTTGTAGAGTTATTTTATTTATTTTATTATTTTTTTTAAAAAGACGATCAGTAAGAGGATCTTCACCCTTGACTTGGTGTTAGCATCATGCTCTCCCAAGTGAGCCAACTGGCCATCCCTATATAGGGATTCGAAACCGTGGCCTTGGTGTTATCAGCACCACACTCTCCCAAGTGAGCCACGGGCCAGCCCTGTAGAGTTATTTTAAAATAGCAAATTCTATCAACTTCCTATTCTCCCAGCTCCCTCTGCCTTGAGCCACCTACCTACCGTGACCCATGGCAGGGCCTGTGTCTCACAGGCTTGGAACCCCCCAGATCCACTCAGTTCTGCAGTGAGATCTGAAGAATCGACAAGACGCAAACCGAGAAGGCCCTTTGATCCCACACTGAATGAGTGAGGGCTACAAAATGCTCAGAATGCCCAGGTATTCAGTGGTGCTGTCCTTCCAGAAGTGCACAGGTGTGGTCGCCAAGGGGAATGTAGATGCTGGAGTGAGGAAGGTGCCTGCTCGGGGCCAGCCAAGCCACAGAGCTCTAGAAAATGAGTCAAGTACATCCAAACAGAAGCTGAAAAATCAGTCAGCAGTGCACTTAACTGAGCGCTTATCACATTGAATAATTCAGCAGGGCAGTGCCGCTGGGAGCCGGCTCACAGTTAATGGAATATTTCCTGTAAATATTATTTTCCCTTCCCGTCTCATCATCTTGTAAGTTCAAAAATCTTTACTAATCTGGGGAGGGGACAGTAATGCATGAATCCCCAGAGCCCACGCCCCTGCTTCCGAAACACTCTCAGGGATCACAGGAAGCCACGCTGGCTGCTTGGGGACAGGCCATTTACTCTGATTCCTTCTCCTAATGCCTCAGAGGGGACCCCATAGTGCTCCTGATTGTGCATTGGAGTGTACATAAAAGCCCCCCTAATTGCACATCAGATAAATAAGTAAATGCTGTCTGCTGGATATGTAACAGGGGCTGCACGGCCATTCTTTCCCAGCGGGGAGTTTCATTAAATATGGCCTGTGAGTGGGCTGCGTCTGCATGGGATGGTTTACAGATATCGAGTATTCCTTCTAAGGGGGAATCTTACTCTAACTCTCTTAGTGCCCCCTTAGGAAAGTGTTTTCCGTTTGAATATATAATGGCTTCTGATGATCAGATGGCTGGTCTGTCCACAGGTTTGAACAGTGCAAACTACAGGGTTTCTATAGAGAAGAGAGCCTGGCACTGGTGTGAGTTGAGTCTTCAGTGCAGGACTGAAGCTGCCAAGACGGGACAGATTGTCCCAGAGATTAGAGCTTTCGGACTTTCTTAGGCTTTGATCTAAGGAATGCAAGGATCTCCTCCTCTAAAGGGGAAGCCGTATGTGAGACAGATTTTGCCCAGCCTTGTTTATCTCTGTCCCATGGAATACCCCGTTCTGCAAGAGTCAACAAACAATGCCTCTTCAATATATACCATTCGCTTTCCACTCAAATGTCTTCAGAGAAGAAAGAGGAAAAACTCCTGCTTGTATCAGCACAACTGCCTGAAACCCACGGGAGAGCCAATCCAAGGCATGTCACTGTTGATGGTCATTTTACACGGCTGGCATTTTCTTTCTTTTTTTTTTGATGGCGTAGGTCTCTTTACTGGACTGTAAATGCAAACTAAGATGAAGCTTGAGATTTACTTCAAGTGCCCAAATGCCAATCTGTCACTGTTTCATTGTCCCCTGAAAACAATAGGACTCTGATTTGTGAAACACAGTCTCTTACGTAGGCGGCTCTTATTTCCACATGCATACAAATGCGCACACGAAAACAGAATTTGGTAATGACGATAAAACAGGGTAAAATACTCTATGCCCCTGCAGGTGGGTTTTTTTTTCCACTGTGACTTTCCTTCTATTTCTCTTACCATTGCTAGAAGGAGACAGTTAGGCATGTAGACACTGTCAGCTCCCGTAGTCTGATACTATATCCACAGCTGTGCATAAAAACTATCGAAACATAACCCTGGGAAAGAAGACAGGAGAGCTACAGTAGCCAAAAGGGTTGTTTTCAAGTGTTTTGTTGCGTTTGAGTGTGAAAAGGAGCTCAGAAGTAGGGAGACAGGCAAGGAGGGAGAGGGAAAACATCACTGGGTGAAGGGCAGAAGTAGAAGGATTTATTGAGAGTTGATAAGGAGATATTTAATGGCTTATAAAAAATTCAGCAACCTGTCCTCAGATACTGTTTGGGGTTCTGCCTGATCTTTTTAAAAGAATTTATATATGTAAGCAAGGGCCGATATTTGGGGGAATGTGCATGTATGGTAGATTTCATTTTTTTTTTAGTCTTGTTTGCTGCTTTTAAAGGGCATTTTGGGGGCTAATCTCCACGTGTCATTCTAAAATGCTATGGAAGCTGGCCTTCAGAAGCTCAACATTTCTGAGCTCTTCTGAACACACACAAAAGCCCAAACCCATCTGCTGGGTGTCCCTACATGTCTAGCTCTTCCTGACACATGTGCCCTGAGGACAAAAGCTTTTTTCTCTTTTAAACAAAGCTCAGCAGCCAGCATTGAGGGCTGTGTTTCAGGAAGGACAGAAGCCCATTTGTGTAGAAGGTCCAGATAGCAGATAGTGGGGGCCTGATTAGGAGGGGACTGAAGTGTCCTCTCTTCTCCACTCCACCCGTGAGCTGCCTCATGTTGTACTCCGTCCCTCCCAAAGCCACCAAGCCTCCGAGGGAGGAGTGAGCGGCTTTGGGTAGACTCTGAAACCAGAATGGCAAAGAACTAGGAACAAGCTACAGTCCTGCCCGCCTCTGGATGGCCATCAGCTGCCCCTCCTTGGTGGCTTTTTTTTTGGTGGGCCACATGGAAACCCTTGAGTGGATTCTCACCAGCAGCTACCGAGCTCTGCAGCTGTGCTAATGGTTTGCTAAGGCTATTAGAGTCGAGTGTGCCAGTTCATGCCCCTAGGCCCTTCAAAGAAAGGCAGTAGGCTCACCCTGCCTCTGCCTCTACTTGAATGTTGGTTCTTATTATTGTGGCGCCATGTGACAGAAGCCGCTGTAACTGGGTCAGAGTGTCAGGGAGGGCTCTGTGTGCCGCTGGGCAGGAGCAGCTGCCTGGGCTGGAGAGGCAGCTAGTGCTGCAGAAGCCTCTTTCCTGAGCGCCCCTGGAGGCTCCCTGGTGCCAGGAGGGAGTGGCGCCACCTGGAGGGCCATCGCTCACATGCGGCTCACCCAGCCCTGAGTCCTGTGCTTGGGACTCCCCAGCTCACAGTGTGCAGGGACACTGTTGGCCACTCCTGATGAGCCTGGCTGACCTTCCCCAAGCCTGAGCTTGCCAAGGAGGCCCAGATGGCTGCAAGTGGCAGTCCTCATCTCCAGCCACCCATCGGAATCACTATGAGGCTCTCT
This sequence comes from Galeopterus variegatus, assembly GCF_000696425.1. Classification (NCBI taxonomy): domain Eukaryota; kingdom Metazoa; phylum Chordata; class Mammalia; order Dermoptera; family Cynocephalidae; genus Galeopterus; species Galeopterus variegatus. The sequence goes on along the minus strand of NW_007726291.1, from coordinate 460,596 downwards.
GGGCTGGGTCAGAGATGGCGGCCAGGAGGGCCGCAGGAGGTGGTGACATCTAGACAGTCCAGCAGGTTCATATGAGTTTCTGATGCACAGCGGAGGGTAAGAACCACTGGCCACAGGCACAGAAGACAGGCTTCTGGCACTTTACACATGAACTTGCATTGACATTCATTGGCACATGCATGCGTCCCTTCAGATTCAGAGCTTGGGAGTCAGGCTGTGTATTTTGTGCTCTCAAGACTCACACATGCTTTAAACATGCCTTTTTATGATGGCAATGATGCTGGGCATGAGAAACAGCAGCAGGCACCCTCTCTAGCTCTTTCTGAAGCTGGGACTTAGCTGTGTCTCTGGTTTTACCTCTAAGTTCCACCTGACATCTTAGCAGAGGAGGGGACCTTTTCAGGCTTATGAAGCTGAGGCTTCGCTTCCCTTCTCAGGCCTTTCTTAATTTTATATTCAGATTGTACATTTGTTTCTTAAAGAAAGCCCCAAATCATATAAGCTTCAGGGTCCATGCAACCAGGACCTGCCTCTGTGTAACATGGCGATAGTCATGACAGGGGACTGAATCTCTTACTCACAGCTACTGGTGACCTTTCTGGTGTGCCGACTGCCTCCCTGTTTCCCTCCCCATGCAGTCTCTGGTTCAGTTATGCTTTAGAAATTCACAATACTCTTGAGCTCAGATGGAATACCCAGCTGCCCACTTGTCATAGCTACCTGGATGTCCCAGGTCAAGCCCAAAAGTTTGCATGTCCTATGCACTCTTTGGTCACTCACAGATCTCCCCTTCTCTTAGACTCCGTGCTTTGTCATTCTGGACAGTCCTCCTCCCCTTTCTGCCAGGCTCTTCCCCCACACACTTGTCCCCTTCTTCCTCCTGTTACCAAGAGCCAACCTCAAGGCCCTGCCGATTCTGGTTTACACTATCCTAATAATGTCTTGTGTCCCTCTAATCCATCCTCCCACACAGCTGCCACAAGGAAGCTTCCTGAACAAGGAAAATGTGATATGGTGCTCCTTGGCTTTGAATACTCCATGGCTCCCACTGCCTCTAGAGGATGAAGTCCTCTTAGCAAAGCCTAAGACAGCACCAGCTACTCCCCTCCTACCTGGTGTCCCAGCCGCGAATGGCACTGTCCCCTTCACTGTGCACATTGGTCTCTCCTGCACGCCTCCCCACCCTGTTCCTCCATCTGCAAGACTCTCTTCCTCCTTCGAGGCCCCACTTACTCTTTGCTTCCTCCATGAAGACTTTTCTCTTCTCCCCGACTCTGTATCGCACCTCTCTGTCCTTGATACCCTGGGCAGGCCTGGAGGACGTGACTTATGTCCCATTTATCTCAGTGCCCAGGGGCGTGCTGGGCACACAGTAGGTACACAATAACCGTCTGTTGAATAAATAAGTGAATGATGGTTTGGATAGCTTGAGCTGTCCTTCAATTAGTAATAGGTTTCAGAATTCTAACTTCTTCCTCGAAGACCACAGAAACAAGTTATTTTAGATAACCACTCATTGTGAATTAGAGAAAATGCCCTGGTAAAATATATAGACCTTTAAACATTTTTAAGTCACTGCCCCGGAAAAGTTTCACAAATTATTGTAAATTCTATTATTCAATGGCCGATTATTCACACCTTAGCTTCTTTTGCTTATCTTGAAGCTTGTTTTAGAATCTTACAATAATAGTCACACTCCATTTTGTCCTTGCTATTGTCACGCCCTGTGTTTTACAAGTATCAAGTGCTATCTCATCACCTTTTCGATCTTCATTAGAACTTCAATTAGAGAAATAAAGAAAGCTTAAACCTATTAATAAACTGAACCAAACAAGGATGAATACTCGTTAGCATGTCTCTGAAAAAGCTTAGAGGGAGAGGAGATTTCAACTGCTGGGTTCTAATTAACTCTGCTATAGATCTCAATTACCCACCTTGGCCTTGGGTCTTCCACCAATGTGGGCAAGAGAGAGCTGACTATACTGCAATCAGGATTTTGTTAAAGGCTTTAGAACTATTCTTGGCTTTTGCAATCAGAAGAAACAGGCAGGCGGGTTGAAAAGAGAGTTTACATAAAAAGGAGGGAGGACACTAGAACTCTGGAAGACAAGAAATGGAAAACTTAAAAGGCCACGGTGGAAAAGGCCACAGAGGAAGCAGGAAGAAAGATCTAGTGAGGAGGAGGTATAGACCCTGTGACCGAGAAAAACAAGTATGGAAAAGACAAAAACACAGGGTCCAGTTCATTTCTTGCAGCATAGAAATGGGAACGAGAGGTTTTGGAGATACACAAAAAACAGCACACCCCCCAAAAAGCCATGTTGGTGCAGAATTGTTCCTAATGAATAATTCCACCATTATTTTCTCAGGATCTTTTCTTAGACCTTAACTGACTTTTACTGATCAATTGAGTGAAAATCCTCTCCAACTTAGGGCCATTTCACCCCACTATCAATTTAATGAAGAAGTTGTCTAAGGACAGATGTTAACTGGATAGACTACGATAAACTCAGATACATAGTGTGGGTTTCAATCCCACTCATGGATAGAGAAGCTTGGAAGGCAATCTGGAGTGGCATAATGGACCAATATGGCTTTCTCTCTCCTAGAGCAAATGTGGTTTAGATGGATTTTTAATACGTATTTTAGGGTTTGAACTGCATACCATCTCCCTGTCACTCTCTGCCAGAGAATCTGAATGACAGCACTTGCCTCAAAGATATTTTTCCATTATAATTTTTCAATTTGTTCTGGTCTGAAAAATGTGTGTAAATGAAAACAGAGAGAATCCAAACTCCGTGCTCCCTGCCAGCACTCCGTTGTGTCTTTACAATGACTTTGCAGACCCTCGTCCGCTCCCCTTTCTCTTTGGCCAGTGGCCTTATTTTCTGATCACTTCTGCTAGGCCCTAAGATATTTGCAGGATTTCCAGGAACTCTGCTCACTCTATTTTTTTTTTAAATCTCTTTTTGACCTACAATCTCTTCTTTTAGCTCACTCACTTCCCTTCATCTGGTCCCGAAAACCTTTGGGGAAATCTCAGATTGGCCTCGGGATTCAGAGCGATGTCACCTCCTTTTCCCAAAATATACAGCCCCCCAGGAAATGTAGGAGCTGTCTTGCCTTAAATAATTGTAACAGCATGGATTTCCCTAGAGACAGGGAGAGAAAATATTTACCCAGGGAGCTCAGACCGGATTGCTGTGGAGTAACTTGTCTACTACTAAACCAGCAGGGGATCGGCTGTTCTTAAGCTGCACGTGTTCTTTGCTCATTTGCCTGTTCCTCCCTTGATCTGAGAGCCATTAAGCCCACAAAGGAGCCCCCACTTACCTTCCTTGGCTTCACTTTATCGTGGTAGTCATACTGGAAGATTCCTTTGTAGCTCAGCCCCAGCCACCACGGTATCCCCTGCTTGTCCTAGGACATCAAAAGAAATAGGGGTAAATATGGGGTTGGAGAAGATAAACATGAACCAAGAGGAAATTTCCTGGCTCAGCTGAAGATGAGGGGAATGCAAGTTCCGGGGAATGGAGAAAGCCCACCTGTGTACTTTTTACCTTAACAGATGTGCCCATCATCGCATGATGCTTGGTTACGTGAACATGTGACAGGGAAGCTACCCTGGGCTGGGGACCCGGCTGTGCTGCACAGTCGCTTTCCCCTTTATAAGTAATGAGCAAATGCCCTGTTCTTTTTTATTCCTCCTGAGACTTCAGGCTTTCCATTTTGGGTCCCTCACTCACCACAAAGGAAAATTTGGGAGATGCACATTCTAATGAAATGATCGGCCTTCTGAGCTGAGAAAGTGTCATCGATTCTCAAAGCTAGAGGGGATCTCAAAACTACAGGGGACTGTGGGATCACGGAAGCTGATTCCCCTCATTTTAAAGACAAATCAGAGTGAAGTGCCAGCCCAGCTTTACCCAGGACCCTTCCAGCCCCAGCAAGCCACAGGGCAGAAGATGTCACCCTGACGTCCTGCTCACCCGAGAGGACAGCTGGGTTCCAGGCAGGATCTTAGGACTCACGCTGTTGAACAAAGTAGCAAAACTGAAGCTGAAACATCTTGGGACTGATTTAGAAACACCAGGTCCCTTTGTTTATTCCTTTAACAGAGACCTCTTATCATCTCAGTGGAAGTTGCAATTTTCCTTTCAAATAGGAGACTGAGTTGTTAATTAAAGTTCCCAAATGCTATGATTTTATAGTGGGCATATCAAGCTGCTTTTCCCTAGATTTATCCTAATTTCTGTGTCTCTGAATAACCTAATACACGCCCATGATAAGTGTCTAAAAAACCCAAAATTAACATGATGGTTTTCAAATATTTGTGGGGCATGAGTTATTTCAAGAAAAGCTCAAAGACAAAAGAAATAAATTTTGAAATTTTTGAAAAAGTGGCAGGGTATATGATTTATTAAAAAAATTTAAAGGTAGTATGAAATCCTTATCTTAAACCCCTGTCTCTGGGAAGTACCTATGTGCACTGTGGTGATTTCAGAGAACAGATCAAGGTGAAGCCCATTGCCCCTTTAACATGGGATTGACCAGTGAGTGCTGTCATGCACATAAAATAGCGCATCAGTGAGATCACAGGGCCACCAAATGGTGAGCTTGACATGGTTGGGTCAGGCTTGCTTACGCTCATGTGCTCTTTTTCCAAATAGGTAGCAGAGCAATTGCTTGTGCTTTGAGATTTCGAGAGCCAAACACCCATACTCATCTGGCCCTTTGAAAATCACCAGCCCTGCTTCTGCTCTCTAGCAAAGTGAAAAAAGAGCACCTTTCTAAAGTTTTATGGGAAAGCAGAAAGCATATACAAGGGGTCTTCAAAAAATTCATGGAATGATTTGCATTATCTTTTAATTCAAATTTTCCATGAACTTTTTGAAGCACCCTTGTGTACCAGAGGCAGCCTTTTTGTTAAGTCCTAGGGCTGACAAAGAAATGAAGCATAGGTGCAAGCAAGCTTCAAGACCAAAGTTTTCCTGTATCTTGAATAGTCTTTCAATATTCAGAAGACGTGTAGGGGGTGGTGCTCGGGGAGGCAAATTTCTTAATCTCTCTTTTAATAATAAGAGATGAAAATGAGCTCAAACTTACAACAAACAGCAAACCAGAGAACACAATCTAGAATTCCTGGATTCCTGGTTTCCATTCTGTAATGCAGACCCCTTTGCTACACATGACCATGAAATATTTCTGCAATTGAGAGAAAACCTCACGGTTTGATGTCTCGAAATGCCTCTTATCATAATGTCAGGAACTATTGTTGGATCTTTATGTTTCCTTTATGGTAACAAGATGGCAAAATAGAAAAGGGTTCCACAACTCTCACTAGCAGTATGGTTAACACTGGCAGCCAACACAGTTGACTTTGAGCCTCTTTTCATGCAGAATTGAATTTCCTTTGTGGAGCTGACTGCCCGCTGACTCCAGTGGACACCTGCAGGCACAGCCTCGTATGGGGATAGTCTCCCTAGAGGATTCACCTTTCTCCTATGGGATAGAAGTGAGCCCAGGAAGCCAGGTCGCACTGCCCTAGACAGACTACAGCTCAGGCTTGAGAAGGGCAGGGCTGGTTGCAATGGTTGTATGAGTTCTGTGAATGATAGTGTGGAGGGATTAAGAGTGTGCATTGTTGGGAAGAACTTTGGTAGGAGATCAGGAAGAATTTAACCATTGCAAGCTTTAAGAGATCCTAAGCCAGGCTTCTGGATGGGACTGGAGCCCCCACACATGCCTCATAGCTCTGGGCTCCACAACTGGAGTTCCAACATTAGTTTCCATCATGGAAATGTATACATCCGACCACTCAACTTGATTCTCAATACACATTTACTTAGTAAATATTTACTGGACATCTACTATGGGCCAGGCACTAGGCTGGGATCTGGGAGTAAACAACAGAATATAACACGTAGTCTTTGCCATCAAAAGCCTGCACTTCAGCAGGAGATACGGGCAGGTAAATGTGTACCAATGGCATGGGCAGTGTTACACAAGCGGCCGAGGATGACATTCAAGGAATGAAACATGGTGCATGTTGTAGTCAAAAGAAATTAAAAACATAGTTGGGTGGAAACACGGGGAAAGACACTGGCAGAAGAGCAAGAGGTCGGCTGGTAGAACTGTCTTGACTTCAGAAGTGTTTTGTTCTTTTTGGCAATGACTTAAACTTTTCATGGAGGGGTAAATTAAAGAAGGGGAAGGAAGGGAAGTTTTTCTTTCTCATCACAGAAAAGGGCTCTGAGGGACAAATTCATCTATTATTTCAAAGAAGAGTTCCCAGCCTGGGTCTTTATGTATACAATTATAGGGAATTTAGAATGAGGTCAATGTCATGTTGGACTCGCCATCACGATATTTAAGACAACAGATCCTGTCTTCTTAAGCAGTCACGTACTCAACCTGTCGGCCTATCAACCTAGCTCTCCTCCTGTGAAGTTGCTTACACAGCATTTGACCACCAGGAAAAACACTACATTGAAGGATTTTGTTCTTTACAGCTCCTTGCATTTAGATGGAGTCTTCCTCCTGAGATGCTCTGTAGTTCTGATCTCTAAGGATTCTTCTGAGACTGAAAGGAAGTGCGGATTTTTTTTTTTAAAACCATTTCACAAAAGAGAACATGAGTTTTGGAGGGCAAATGTATTGAGTCTTAGTGCACTGAGGGTAAAATTGACAACTCCCCCTGGCATGCAATCTTCCTGACCAAGTCCTGCCCTGCCTCACTCCCAACAAAATAATCTTCAGCAGGATTAAAAAGAAAAAAAAAAAAACAAGAGGTTTTGTTTGTTTGTTTGCTTTTTCAGGGCAGGCTTGGCAGCCTTCAGCAAATGAGCTCACTTACCTTCACTGCATAATAGTGAACCCCATAGGTTGGGAGAGACTCCACGATGCTCATGTAGCTGGGAAGACAACACACACGCAAACACACACACAACGCACACAAGGGTGGTTATTCGGCAGAACTGGCATTATATACATATTTTTGTGTGTATGTGATAAAGTTCTCAATGTGATTGTTTACTTGAAGATTAAATTGAAACACCACCCCCCAGAGATAACGTCTTTCTGAGCGGAATTGAACAATCTTGACACGAGCTATATCAACACACACAAGCACAGTCTTCACGAGAACTGGGAAGGGCACTTACTTCACGATTGCTTGACCTCTGGTCTGGCCATTCAGTTTCTTGTAGTGCTCAATGACTCTGTCTTCACTAGAATTAGAAGAAACGAATTCTGTTATTGAGTCCCTAGGTCAATGGCCAAGCATCCTGCTAACTGAGACCCTTCTGAGTCCAGTCAACCTCATGAGAAGCTCCAAGGAACCAACAGCTCCTGGAAAAATGATTTGTCCTGAAGTGACAATTCCAAACGCAGCCTAAGTGAGATCCCTTGGGCTATCGATTTACTAAAAAAAAGTCTGTTTTCCCCTCAGAGGACTTGCATTCTCTGTATCTTGGACTTCTAATCAGTGGAAAAAGATGAAATTCCAGATTTTGGGTTTGGCTTCTTGCACAAAATGATACCATGGGAGGAGGAAGAGGCAGCCAGCAGAGAACACGAGGGGACACACTGGCTAAACTGTCTCGTGTCCTCCTCCTCACCCGCCTCATCTCCTGAATCCATCTCCACATCTGCAGGGCCTCCTGGGGGAGCGTAGGTGTTGCCTTCGCCGAGTGCCCACAGCCTACCTACTCTGAATGCATAGTCAGGGACTGAGTGCTTCCAAGGAGGATGGAAAGTTCTAGAATCTGGGCCTGGTTAATATGAACCATGAGGCAACCAAAGTCCCCAAGGAACACTGGAGAAGCAACAACAAACCAGCCACCACAATTAGATGGAAACTCCTTTACCTTTTGAAATCTCAGTTCTCAAGCTACCAGCAATTAGCTGGCTCCTTGGCAACAGTGGCACTAAGAGAGGAAGGCAGCCTGGCAGGGTACAGAGAAGTGACCCTGGACCCAGTGAGGTGGGAGCTCTGGCTGTTCCCACCGCTGCCTTCGGACCTGCAGAGCCAGCCTTGGGACCCACGGGGACGTGGTTGTCGGCAGAAGGCCTCACATCCCACCTGCTGCGAAGACAAGTCCAGAAGCCTCACATTTCCTCAGCACGGGCAAGGGGACTCCTTCCTGTTCCCCATAAAAGATCCATGAGGGGAGGCGACCCTGGGAATGTACCCTTAAGATCTCATTCTTTGATCTTTATTGTCTACTAGTAATTTATTATCCCAGAATCTATCTAAAGCTTTCTGGTTTTCTGTTTCCTTTTTCAGCTGGGCTGTCTTTGGGGGTAGCACGTTCTGTATGTGCATTACCTAGTCCTTGTGGGTAATTTATTTTTCAATCACTATCTTCACCTCCAATTGATATCTTTTGATTTGAGTATTTTGAAATTTGGTGCATGTAAGACAGTCAGAGCTCTTCACAAGGAAGTGTCTTTATAAATACCCAGAATGGGGACTGGCTGGCCACTGGGGGCCTTTCTCTGGCTGGAGAGTCATTTCTGTGGGGTCTTGGCACCCTCTATTCAGAAAGGGGCAGACTTGGCCCTTTCTCTCATCAGCTCCCATACGCAGTGGAGGTTCTACTTTGAGTGTGACAAAGTCCTCTCCTAACAGACAGTTCCCGAGGTGCATCCTCTCCAGGGTAGGCCCCAGCCTCACGAAGCCTCTAGAGCTGTGTCAGCGGATTCTGGGGCTGTTCTAGCTTCCTTCCCCCAACAGCCCCACTACATCAACAGCTATGCTGGCACGTTTCCTACCACACAGTCTGGGATTTCATGGGGTCACCTCCGAGATCCAAGGTCAAGCCACTCAAAGTAGACAGGAGCCTAATTCCTTTGTAGCCCTGGGAGAGGAGGACCCTGGGTTGAGGTGGGGACATGACAGTCAATACAGTGCTGCAGCCATGAACCCACGCCAGGCTCAAAAACACAGAGAGAGCATCAACAACACTGTCAGGCCGCTGTTCAGCTCTTTCCCAACTAAAAGGCCTGACCAGGGGGTCTCATGGTGCCTGACAGCTGCGGGAATCTTTGCCACTGCCCACCTCCCTGTATTTCCTGCTGCCTGAGACTGGCTGCGAAGCCACCTCCTCCTTCCCCCTCCTCCTTCCCCAGTATTTCCCGCATCTTTTGCCCCATCTAAACAGCTTCGGTCCATCGTGTGACAGTGCACTCGATGCTGGCTGGGACCCCATCTGCCCCTGGCCGCCCCCCTTCTCTGGTCCACCAAGGCCTGCAGTGCTCCACCCTCCACAGATAGTCCCCCAGCACCCGGGGCTGCGGTGGGTACTCAGTGGAGTAACTGGGAGAAACCCAGGGGCCAGAGCAAACTGAATCCCAAAGCACTGTCTGCAGGACACACAGCATCACATGGAGGAAAAAGGCAAATGACCCAAGCTGATATGTTTGGCCATGGGCTGGGCTGTGTCATTGAGTTAAATCACCTCTCTGCAGATAAAGTGTGCAGGAAACGCATGGGTGACATGATGTCATTGGCCTGCACGGGTCAGTGATTTGGGAGGAGAGGAAGATGTCCCCACAGACCCTAGGTGGTCGGGGAGGTCAGGGTGGTCAAGGTGGTCAGGGTGGTCCAACAGTCACAAGTGAGGCCCATGAGGGAGACTCCAGGTGAGGCCTCGTCCCACCTTGTTCTGTGGCCCCTTGGATGCCTCCTCCACAGGGAGATCACGGGACATGAGAAGTCCCCGCTTGTTCAACACTTGGGGAAAATTAGCAGAAAGGATTATTGCACGTTGCTCAGCCTTATTGTGCACCTTTCACTGCTTTTTATTATGTGACTTTTTATTTCCTAACTTATTTACAGTCTGAAGTCGGTTGGTGTGGTCCATCCCCTTTTACAGATGCATAAATCAAGGCAGCAGAGAAGTAACGAAAGCTACCTGGACTGTCATTCCTTCACAGTTCAGAGACTGTCTGGCTGGGACCTTAAGACCAACTGCTTTGCTCATGAGGCTGTGATGCCCACCCTGGCAGGTACCCACGGGCTCGCGATGGCTTATTCCAGCTGCAGTTTGTCCATGGCATCCGTGAATGCCACGGGGAGCAGAAGAGGCCGAAGAATGGTAACTGTGTATTCTCAGCTCAGGAATGATCAGGGCAACTTGGGCCTGTGGGCAATGTGATTATGACCAGGATGGAGCAGGGGGACAGTCTCCTCCAGTGGTAAGGGGTCATGGTTCCTCTTGCTGACACATGGGTGATGCTGAGGCCAAGAGGGAGATACTGTGAGCAAGCCTGGCCCACTAGCTCTGTCTCCCTCCCCATCCTCTATCTACATGGAGCCTGAATGGCATTTATCCTCTCCTTGAGTCTGTGCTTTTAAAAAATCCAAATACATAGGTTGGAATATCAAAGCCAACCACAATAAAATAAGGTGAACAGGGCTATTGGTATTCTTACTATTCTTAGCTACGTATCATCTGGATGGCCCATGCTACTGACTTGTTTATGCACAAGCTGGGCTGTGAAGCTAAGGACATCCGGCTTCCCTGTCCTGCCACCTTCTCAATGCATTCAGACAGTGGTCTGGATGCCCATGGGTCTGAATGAGGCCCAGGGAATGTGCTGGCCTGGTCCAGAGATATGGGTGTTCTAGCAAGACAGCTATGGGTGTGGATGCAGGTGAAGACGTTCATATTGACAAAGAACAGAAAGCATGTGCCTGAAGGAAGGCATTTCTGTATCAGTAGTATGTGTGCACACAGAGCAAAGGGTGGAGACAATGAAAGAAAGATCCAGAGAGAGAGAGAGAGAGAGAGAGAGAGAGAGAGAGAGAGAGAGAGAGAGGAGTTCATAACTCTGAAATGCACATGGGAGTTGCTGTGGATTGAATGTTCCCCAAAACGCACTGAAGCTTGACCTTTATTGTAACAGTGTTAAGAGGATGGGAAATCCTATTATGGTAACTGACATGTGGGGCCTTTAAGAGGTGATTAGATTGTGAGGACTGTGCTCTCATGAGTGGATTGATCCATTCATGGCGTAATGGGCATGGTTCTCCTGGCTTTAAGAGGAGAGCCAGTGAGCAGATTAGCTCTCTCTCTCTCACTCATTCTTGCCATGTAATACTCTGGTTGTCATGAAACCTTGCAGAGAGTTCCCACCCAGAAGGCCCTCATCAGATGTGTTCCCTGGACTGTAAACTTCCCAGCCTCCGAACTATAAGAAATAAATTTCGTTTCTTTATAAATTATCCTGTTTCAGGTATTCTGTTATAGTCAACAGAAGTGAACTAATACAGGGGTGTAACAACGCTTAGAAACACAGAAATGAAGTGACAGATGATCGAGGGATGGATCAGACCAAAGGCTACTCTGACCCCAGACAACCAACAATGCAGCCCACGATGGCAAACATGTCACCTCGTCTAGGAATTCCTGGTCCCTCCAGTTATCTTCCTGCATCCCCATCTCCTTCTGCACTGGTTTCCTGGAAGTGGGATAGTTCGGAGGATATGGAAAAGGCCCAGGGAGTATAAGGAATTGAGGAGGAGGACAAGAGGCTCCACGAGCAAGGAAACGAAATGTCACTTTGTGGTATTTATATGTGTGAACTGTAAGGCTGGAAGGTTGGAAGCAGATGCCTGCAAAATCCCTGCAGGGTAAATAGCTTTTGCTCTTTGGGGGTTAGATTATAAGGAGAAAGCCATTATTAACTAGCCCTGTGTTCCTGAAGGAAGACTGGCAACAAAGCAGTTCAGAGAGATGAAATTGGGGCCACCAGACACAGAAGGGGGTCACAGCCTCGGGCCTGGAGTCCAGCTCCCCCCATGACTGTGGTCTCTCAGAGAGAAACGATTTATCCTGCTAATGAACTTGACATCAAGACATGACCTATCCCAGCCAAAAGAATCTCTGAAAGTCACCTGAATGGTGAACAACGAATTTACTGTCTGGAAAAGTGTCCATATGAGATGAAATGTTAGTAATCCGTATATTTCAAAAAATGTATATAGAAGCACCTAAGTCCCATGTTGTAGTTTATTAGGATTGACTTGTTCCGTGGTCTCTGCTTTGTTTTTTAATAAAAGCAGTTGTGTTGACTTTTCTGAGATAGGCAGAAGGAATCACGGAGAAGTGCTGTGGCTGTCCTAGTGGCCGGGGCTTCCGAGCCCAGAGGCTGCCCACGCACCACCCGGGAATGCAAGCCGGGCTCGGCTGTGGCCCAGACTGCAGTCTGCCAACTTTCAAGTGGCTGAATCACTCAGAATCAGTAATTTAGGGCCCAACAGATGAACTACGGCATAATGTTACATGGCAGCAAAATCAGGAGTTATGAACCATTGAAGGAACATAAAAGACTCAATCTCTCGCTTCTGCAAAGAAAAAAAACAAAAAACAAAACCCATGGTTCTCCCACGTCTCAAAACTTCACACGTCCTGTCATCAAATGATGTTCCAAAATGAAACTCCAGCAGCACATGAAGGTTCCCTAAGTGGGCAAAGCTTCCAAAGTGAAATTGTAGAAGGTTTTTAAAAAACTTTTTTTTTTTTTTTTTTTTTTTAGGAAAAAAAGTACAGAGAGGGAGAGATCTCACATATACCATGTCATTTAAATAAATGTAGAAAAGGGTTTGGTGAAGACATGGGATACTTGACACAACTGGGGTCAGGGTTGACGTGTGAGTGGAGGGTATGCTCAGGGGTCTGGGCCTGTGCATGGGAGGCACTGGCTCCTAGACAAGGCTCTGGGGTCTTACCAGTAGGCCAGGGACGGGTGCTCCTTCAGGGCTTGGGTGGGAAGGGCTGGAAGCTTCTTCAGGTCGCTCCTCACGACTTCATTGCTGAAAGAGAGAACACCGAGAAACACTCTTACCCTCTGAGAAAACAGCTGCTCTATCTGACACGACCTGACCCAGCTGCGTTGTCTGAGAGACCCCACATCTGTTGCCTTTTAATGAAAAGTGGTGGGAGGAATGGGGTGCTTTCTTTTTATTTATTTACTTAATATAGATGAAAGAGAAGGCATAACACAGAGCGGAGCAGCCTTCCTTTCTGCTGCAGAAAGCAGAGAGCTCACAGATGGCCGAGGCTGCCTTTTTGAACCCTGCACTCAAAGAGCGGCGGCCTTCGTCAGGAATCCAGGGAGGAGAGGGTCCCCGGGGTCCCCATGGGGCAGGATCCAGGAGACCATCCCTGGGGCCCCGCTGTTAGGCTCACAGGGCTCTAAGAATGGGCAAGGCCGCGCTTTCTCCTTGGGAGCTGCTTGGCTCACTAATGCACAATACCAGTTTTCCTTGCTTAGACTGACCACGCACTGGAAACTGCTTTGTGAAATATGATAAGAAGTAACTTTGCTTCTGACAAGGCTGGAAACTACCGAAAAAGTGTAAGTGGATTGTCTGGTACTATTAGGTGGCTTGATGAGTCTGGTTCTGGGATCAGAAATTCTTTTTCCTGTAGACTCACACATGACCAGGTTTGGAAGATACTTTAATGCCCCCCTCCCTCCCGACCCCCCAGTTTAACCAGCCTTCTTCAGATGCTCGACTCCTCTTCAGACACTGAGCAAAGCTGCATCCCCACTGGGCCAGGCCACCTGGGGTGTCCCCCACTCACTACCTCAAGAGGAATTAGTGGCATTTGCTTTGGGGGTTCTGCACTGAGTGTTTCCCTACACTGGTCCACCCAGGAGTCTCAGGAGCTCAGCTGGGCTGCAAGGCTCATCTCGTGGCACCCTGCCTTGGACCTACAATTCTAACCTGGGCTATGTTGGCAGCTTCTGTGTTGCTCATACAAAGCAAGGCAAATATTGGCCACCAGGACACTGGGCGGTACCATGTAAGCAGCAATGAGCTAGGAGCTCACTAAGTAAATACAGAAGAAGGAATACTGCAGCCACAGATGGGGAGCACCTGAGACATCTGGATGGCAGACACCCCAACATCCATGCTGGTAACTGGAGGATGTACTGTTCCATGTGTCCCCAGTGGGAATACTGCCAGTAGCCATGGAATCAGCAGTTCCACCATTGAATACCAAGTGCTACTGGGCAAACCATACCAACACTTCACGTTCATGTAGGCAGTGACAAACAAACACGTGGATGGTTGGGAACATTACAGCTGCTTCCAGAAAGGGCAGTTTCAAGTGCAAGAAGAAACAATGACAGCGATGTTTGTGAACCCTGGCTTCGAACAACCAACCAGAAGGAAAAGCCCAGCTTCTGACTGTTTGGATCAGCACATCCAAGTACTTGAACTGTCATCAAGTAGGTGATCAGGAAAGGACTTATCAATTAATAATCAATAAGCTGAAGGTATTTTTGGAGTTCCTGCTATTATGTGGCAAGTATCATAGTGGCTACAAAAAACAATGAGACGTAGTCCTTATCCAAAAGGTGCTCAGGAGGCAAGAGGCACGCATGCAAAGATAACCGACCACATGGGCAGTGTCTGATCATGTCAATTCAAACAACAAATTTGAAAGCTCAGAGGAAGGGAAGGCCTCTTTGGGCTCTGGTGTAAGAGCAGGTTTTGGGGGAGGTCTTGCATGAAGAAAGGATAGGAATATTATTTTCCCCCAAGTGGAACACAGCAGAGAAGTGGAGGTCCTAGAACTTGATCTGAAGAGATGAATCAATTGGAGTGTGTGGATGTAAGTGGCAATACAGTGAAAAGGCAGGTTAGGCACAGAATTTCAATGCCAGGTAAGAGAATGCAGACTGCCCCTGTGGGCAATGGGTTTTCAAATAGGTAAGCTCCCGGTGTGTAGGAAAATTCAGCTCGCAAGTATGGTTTGGAATTTTTACTCGCACGCTAATTAGGCATAGTTTAAGCAAGTATTCAGTTTGCCAAACACTCGAGAACCCACAATGATGAATTTCTGGATCTTCTCTCCCTGTTTAACTGTCAGTTGCCTGAGAAAAGGGATTCGGTTCATTGGTTCATAAGCTCCTATGATGGTGTCCTAAATACCAAAAGGCACTGTTATTGTATAAACTTTTACTGGATGAAACAGTGAGAAAGGCTATTAGTAGCAGCTCCTTTATTGAGCTGAAACATGAGTTGGGGTTTACCCATCTAAAGTATATTTGCGGAAGGAAGGAGCTAAAGGAGGATGGGATCATTTTACCCACCAAACACTCATTTGTTGGCAAACAAGTTTCCCGATGACAGCCACACGCTTGACTCTCTTGCTGGAGGTTGCAGTGGCTTCTCTACTTGTCCTCCAGGGCAAGGTTGCACAGGAAAATATAAGAAGGCATCCCCAAGCGTGAAGCTTGTCCAAACCCATTACATTCTGGAAAGAATCCATGACTCTTAATCCTTCCCAAGGGACAAACATGCAGAAATGTTCTGTTTGCCTTTCTGCTGTTTATAAACATCTGTAATAACTTAGAGGTGTCCAGCCCTGTCAAACTGGCCAAACTCTGTGGCTGAAAATCAGAAAACTGCCCTAATGGGAGTCCTGGTCACTCTAAAAATGAGCTAGAAGTTTCCAGCTTCCTCTCTCTATGTCCTCACTTTGACGTTTTCTCCAGAGTTCATTGGACTTGATGAATCCCAACTTATAAAACACCTTAAAATAGTGCATTTTTAGAAAAAAGCAGAAGGGTCTCTTAAAGAGCCAGTTGCTAAACTCAGAATAAAACTCAAGTCTTCTTATTTTTAATATTAACCAGATTTTATTCAAAACTTTTAGGTAGTTATTAATGTTGCCAGCAAAATATTTGTGTGTGAATGCTGTGTTAGCCTTTAATTTAGGGTTTTTTCTTCTTTCTTTCTTTCTTTTTTTTTTTTTTTTGAGATGGTGTGCCTGTCTTCTGCTGCCTATACTGCTCATACGACATGGCAAGTTAGAATGATCCACTGGGGAAAAGTGAAGATTTCTAGCAATACATCAGATAGGGAATTTGCCACAATGAACAAAAACAACAAATTTAACCAAGACACTATAAAGTGAAGAAAGCACAAATAGCACTTGAAAGAAGGATTAGAAAATCTGCAATGTGTTGGTTTTCCTTTTAAAAACTAGGAAGTTACTTTTACAGGAAACTCCCCTGGGGTTAAATAAGATGTGGGAGAAGCCTGGGGCAAGCAGAATATGCTTAGTGCTGCAGAATTCTCCCTGAAACCAGTTTTTTTTTTTTGCTCTGCACTGGTACAAAAACAATAGAGCACTAATGTTATAATGTTATGCTGGTGTCACATAAAGAAATAACCTGAAATTCAGAAATGGTAATATTGTGCTAGCATCGGACTGACTCCTCCATATTTTATGAACATATCATGAAGATAAATTTCTCCAGGGAGATGTATTTCGTTAAGTAAAAAGGAGCATTACAAATCCTTGATCCACTATCCATAATTCCAAATCCAAAAAGCTCTAAGAAACAAATTTTTCTTAACCCATTTGGTGGCAAATTTAACTTTTTTGCACATGGCCACGTTTGACCTTCATCTCCCCCACTTGGTGTGAACACCCATGTTTTGATGCAGGAGTGTTGATGTGTTTGAGTCTGGGTGCTGCCCCAGACCCTGCCCAGGGTGTTAAGGAACACACGGCACCAGCAATGAATTACCTAAGACCTGAACAATTCTGAATTTGGAAACACTGGGACCCTCAAGTTTCAAATACGCATTGTGGATCTGAATTCCTTTCTTCAATCATGTAATGAACCTAGAAAACTGAGACGGGTGAACAAGGGAAGTCATAGATTTTTTTTTTCTTTGCTGACCTTTAAAACTCATGTGGTAAACAAACTCCTTTCCTTTCGTTTTCCTTCCTCCTCCTTCGTTTTTTGTGAATCAAGGTGAAGGTGAGGTTACATCAGAGAAAATGAGAATACTTGTCTACCTTCACCCTATCACACACTTTTACCCCCAGGTGTGTAGGGAAGGCTCAGTGAAGTTGAGGGTGTGGGAAATGTTGTAGGTGTCTTCTCTTTGCACTGTCTGTGAAACTTCTCCTGCCATGTGTTTGATCACTTGCAGACAAAGGGAAGCACCTTGAGACTTGCAGAGATTTTTTTCCAGCATGCGATTCTGGATTCCCAGGCATGTGTTGTAGATGAACACGTCACACTAATTTACCAACTGTACAAAGGGGCAAAATTACAAACACATTTATGAATTGCACGCCTTTGTCTCTGATGCTAATTGATAAATTATAAAATAATTTATTTATAATAATTAAAATAATAAAAATATTAAAATAATTTATTATAATAATCTTTATTCCTTCTTTCATTAATGAGTCTGCTGCAAGGAAAGTTTTGTGAATTTCTAACTTGGTTGTAAACGTGTGAAATTCAAAACAAGTTTAAAAAATTGTTTCAGAAGTCTTCAACTTCAGGCAAATAATTTGACTCAAACAGCACAAGAAGAAACAAATAATTGATTTTCTACAGTATCACCCTTTAGATTGGTAATCTCAATTCTGAAAAGTTGACATAGTGTCATAGCTGTGAAACTTTTTGTTATTCACAAGGTTGACTCAAAATGTGATATTGATATTAAATGCTTAACCAAAGAGATAAGCTGTCATAATATAAAATTTCCTCCTTGCTTTATATAGCTAGACGATTCCCATAGGATTTGAAGAATATCCTGCAATATTAAATGCTTAACCAAAGAGATAAGCTGTCATAATATAAAATTTCCTCCTTGCTTTATAGCTAGACGATTCCCATAGGATTTGAAGAATATCCTGCAAAAAAAACCTATCTGAATACTTTTTTATGCTTTGAAAATGTGAATTACACCCTTGAAACCTCAGCCAAATGGACTTTTGTGCTCAAAACAAAGCTTTCTGTAACAATTTATAACTTTTCCACTTGAACATTTTGCTTCAACTTTTCACAAATTCTGTTCCTTTCAAAAGCTCTTGCTGGCGTCAAAGATTCCAGCTGTTCCTGAATTACTCATGGTCGTCAAAGTCATTTTTAAATCCTGGGAAAACACCCTTCTTTCTTTCTTTCTTTTTGTAAAATAATGTATAAGAATTATATTAATTTCAATTCTTCCCTCAAAAACTTTTTTTGGGGGTTGATAAGTGTGTTTCAGGTTTAACAGATGACTTTTTTTCTAGGATGTTTTTAGTAGGGAAATTTGCAAATTTAGGTATTAAAGATCCTGTTAGGTTATGTAAGTCATATTCCAAATGTTAACTATTCCAAACATAGCTGTCTGAGTATTTTTTGAGTAATTATAGTGCAAGCTGCTTTCTTTGAAGAGCCAATTAAAAATTGTAGGAAAATATACCCCAAATGATCAAAATGGCCCAATAATGATTTAAAACTAGCTTGCTCAGAGTTGTAGTACTAAGAGAATCAAAGTAATGATATCAGTAAACTAGGAATTGTGACTTATAGCTGCTACTTTAGATTAATCAACTCTCTGTGTTGTCTGTTAGCTGGGCAAGAAAATAACTTTGTCATCTTTTTAAAGCTAGGAATCGTTACAAATGTTTATATTACGGAAAAAAAAGTCTTTTAGAAGAAAATTAGCTGTTTGCCTTCTTTCCTTGTTCGTCTTCTGAAATTCTTCCTTTAACCTATATCTGCCTAGAAGGCATCCTCTGTCCTGACAGGAAAGACTTACAAACCTGGAATTTCAGATACCAGTTAGCCAAGTTTAGTTTACATTAATTCACAAATGCTCTGTGAAAAAGCAGAACATGTTTCAAACAAAGAAAAAAAAAATCAAGAGGGCACTTTTTTGGTCACAAAAAATGTCTTTCTTTCCAGACTAGTGACCACACAGTGTCATGGTTTATAGAAAGTAAAATATTAAATGGTCTTCACGCTTTTTGCATCTAACTGCTCTCCCAGGGACCTAGGAACATGAGGTCTGTGAAGCTAATGGGAATTTTTCAGCACAAATAAATACTGCAATTCCTCTTCTAAAATGGAGTTGAAGATCAATTTTCCTTGTTAATAGATGACTGCTATTTGTTTCTATTGATTGAGTAATGTGTCACTCTATTTCTAAAAGCAGGACTTTTTTTTTTTTTTCTTTAAAGAAAGAATTAGAAACCTGCAGACTGCTAATTCATGGACATAGGAAGATTTCTTACTGACCACCGAACTCTAATAAGTGGATACTCTCTCACTTGGACCAGCATTTAATTTTGTACAGATGTCATCTAGACTGACCCCCCAGTATTCAATCAAAGCCTCACTTCTGTTCCTTTGGTTGCTGTGTTTATTTGGAATGGCAAGCCTGCAGAACCTTCCATGGCCTCTAAAGCATGTGACAGGCTCTGCTGAACGGGGAAGGCTCTAGGTAGGCAAAATGTGGCCCCTGGATCTTAACAAGAAATTTCCTTAATATCAATTATTTTTAGGGGCTGTTTGCTTACTGGCCCAATAAATCTCATGCTGGGAGAATCCTGTTTTAGTGATTAGCATCAGTACATCCAGTCTTCTGTAACAAAGATATTTTCAGGTTCCCACAAATGGCCCAGAGTAACAGAGCTTTACGGATATGGTTTCAATAAATCTTAACAAAAAATTCTATACCACAGACATTTTTTTACCCTGTTAGTGTATGGTTGATTCCTTATATCAAGGGTAGTGTGATTTTTGGCATTTATGATTTACTCTGTTCAGCATAAAGCATTTATAAATCACTTTACTTTTGCAAGATGTTTAAAATTATAATCTTAAAAAAGATTGTCACACTTTTAGAAAGATCAGAAGGGCTGGCAGAAGGTGAAAAACTAAGTGATCCTCAAAATCAGGGTAAGAAGATTGGCCGATAGGGTTTTCAGTTAAGGTCACCTTTGAGAAAAAGCCAAAAATCAAGTACTCGTATGTAAATACCCTGTTTACTAGAGTGTAGCAATAAGTCTTCTATTAAATTAAATTAGAATATATCTAGAAAATTTGCATGTCTTGTTAGTTGATTAAATGAGGTGTTCTCTGCACTGACCTTTTAAACAAAGAGGATATTATTTTTCTGCAGTAACCTAAAGGTCTTAGAGAAAAGTTCTTGAGTAGAAAACATCAGTGCTCAACACTCAAATCACTGTAGCTCCTGCGATGAATGAAGTATGTATAACTCATAGATAACGTCCATTAGTCGACTAATGTTCAACAGTGATTATCTAATGAGAGCTTTTTGTTTTAAACTGAGTTGGCCCTTCTCCACCTAATATTTACTCCTATAGGTGTCTTGGTTAACAGCCCTGAGGCTGTGCAATTGTTTTTAAACAGAAATGCCAACTTTCCTGATTTCCTGATTGTTGATAGACATGAGTTTTGTTCTGGTTTTTTTTTTACGTGAATATACACCAGGAAATGAAATGAGATTACTACATGCTGTGCTAAGGAAAATATTAAAAGTGAGAAAATATTATTTTTAGATAAGACTATTTTTTTAACCCTTAATGACAGCATACAAATTTGTCCGCCATATGTTAGAATATGAACATGTAGGGCGTGTATTTCGTCTGATCATAGACAATACTATTTGTCTATCTGTATACCTCAGTCATGTTCTTTCAGCAATGCTAAACCCAATATTTCACGGTAAAGTTCCAAAAGGCAAGGAAAAGCACAGGAACAAAAGAAAAAATAAACAAATGGGATTATATCAAATTAAAAAGCTCCTGCACAGCAAAGGAAACAATCAATAGAGTGAAAAGACAACCTGCAGAATGGAAAATATTTGCAACCATGCATCTGACAAGGGATTAATAACCAGAATATACAAAGAGCTCAAACAACTCGATAGTAAAAAAACAAATAATCTAATTAAAAAATGGGCAAATGAGCTGAACAGATGTTTCTCAAAAGAAGACATACAAATGGCCAATAGATATATGAAAAAATACTCAACATCACTAATCATCAGAGAAATGCAAATAAAAACCACAATGAGATTTCATGTCAACCCAGTTAGAATGGCTATTATCAAAAAGACAGAAAATAACAAATGTTGATGAGTATGTGGAGGAAAGGGAACTCTTACACGTTATTGGTGGGAGTGTAAATTTGTATAGCCATTATGGATAACAGTATGGAGATTTCTCAAAAAACTACAGATGAAACGATCCAGAAATCCCACTACTGGGTATATGTCCAAAGGAACGGACTCCCATGTTTATCGTGGCTCTATTCACAACAGCCAAGAGTTGGAACCAACCTGAATGTCCATCAGCAGATTAGTGGATAAAGAAAATGTGGCACATACACAGTGGAATACTACTCAGCCTTAAAAAAAGAAATGATATTTGCAGTAACGTGGATGAACTTAGAGAAAATTATATTAAGTGAAATAGCCAGGCACGGAAAGAGAAATACCACATGTTCTTACTCGTATGCAGAAGCTAAAAAGTTGATCTCATAGAAGTAGAGCATAGAACAGTGGTTACTAGAGATTGATAAAGGGACGGGGAGGTGGCATGGGGAGAGGGTGGCCAATGGCTACAAAATTGTAGACAGATAGGAAGAAGAAGATCTATTGTTCTTTAGCAATGTAGGCCAACACTACAGCCAACAACAAATTACTGTGTAACTTCAAGTAGCTAGTCAAGAGGTTGTCGAATGTTCCCAACGTAAAGAGGTGACAAATGTTTGAGGTGATGGATGTGCTAAACACCCTGATAGCATCATTGCGTACAGTGTAAATGTACCCAAATGTCACATTGTGCTCCATAAATAGATACAACTAATATGGGTCAATTAAGAAAAAATAAATTAAAAAGAAAATTCAGAGACAGAAGTAGATGAGAAGTTACCAGAAATGGGGCAGGGGCTGGGATGGGGAAAGAATAATGAGTAGTTATTGCTCAATGGATACAGAGATTATGTTTAGAATGACGAAAAGTTCTGGAAA
This sequence comes from Galeopterus variegatus, assembly GCF_000696425.1. Taxonomy (NCBI): domain Eukaryota; kingdom Metazoa; phylum Chordata; class Mammalia; order Dermoptera; family Cynocephalidae; genus Galeopterus; species Galeopterus variegatus. The sequence continues at coordinate 438,776 of NW_007726291.1, read as the reverse complement.
TAGATAGAGGTAGCGGTTACACAGCATTATGAGTGTAATTAATTACACGCAATTATATGTTTAAAGTGCTTAAAATGAAAATTCTTATGTTATATATATTTTAGCACAATAATTAAAAAAAAAAGACATGGAAGTGAGCATTTCCATTAACTGGAAAGAAAAGAGAGTTGTGTAAGAATAAGCCTCAGGGACCTGCTGAGCAAACAGAGTTCCCCCCCCAAAAAAACCAAAAAAAAAAAAAAAAACCCCAGAAAAGCCTGTAAGTTTCATGAGAAAGGGTAGTTACAGTTCTGGGTTCTCTTTCTATTAAACTATTTCAGCACTTCTGACTTCTTCTTTTGTAAAAATAACCCTTTTACTCTTGTGCTTCAAGAAGTTTGCTCCCATAATTCATAGATTTTCGAATATTCATTTCACATAAATGTAATTTGTATTTAGTCACTGAAATGTAAATATCTAAGATAATAACATCATGGGGAAAAATAAACTTTTAGGAAGTTATCCATTCAGAACCTCTTAGGCTATGAAAGACTTACTTTGTCTTTTGTATGTGACCATTGATTTAAAAGGTTATTTGATCCTCTGGATTCTAGAATATCTCAGAGTCCAGCCCTGGACCCTACGTTTTATTTATTTATTTACTTTTTGGCAGCTGGCTGGTACGAGGATCTGAACCCTTGACCTTGGTGTTACATGGTGGTACTCTAACCAACTGAGCTAACTGGCCAACTCTGTTTCATTTATATAAATGTCTTCCCCAGGGTTCTGCATGTTCTAAGCTGACATCTTATTTTATTAATTTTGTTCAGGAAAACATATTATATTTACAGGGTATGTTTATAAGTCCAAGTCATTCAGTTAAATACAACGAATGCTATAGAGTCATGCATTAATATGGCAAAAATAACTTTCTGTAATATTACATTTTGGACATCTGAAACACCTAATGTCCTGTCACCATTTGGTTAAATGTGGTCAACTTCAATGTTTTGGGGATCTTTCCAAGTAGAGTGACTTCTCTCATTCCAAAACTCCCAGCTACCCTTTTCTCTGGACCTCTGATGAGAGGTTTACTACCTATGGGCCTGCTACAGACAACAGGTGTTTACCAAGGCATCCCGTGTAATAGATCACCTCCACCTTCCATGGTGTGGGTTTTATGCTAGGAGAGAAACTGACCTTTTGGATAAGGTGTCTGACCTCCCCTCCTCCCCTGACAGCTATTTCTTTCCCAGACAGCTGCCCTTACAAACAAACAGCTATGCAGCACTTTGACAAATGAAACTCAACCGGATCCTTTGTTTCCCTGATTTCAGCCAAGAAGCTGGCATTCCACAGGCTCATTAGGGGGCCGTGAATTACTGCTGAGGAGGCCAGGCCTGCACTTCCTCCTGCCAGGCAATCCGTGTGACCACTCGTTTTTCCCATGATCTGTGGGGCCAGATTATGCTGTTCCTGGTTCACATACCATCCTGTCAGAGTACCCCCCAAAATAAATAATATTTATGGCAGAGTTCAGAGCTGGTGAGAGAAAAGGGGGAGAAAACATATCTTCAGAGTAAATAGACTAGACACTGGAATCCTTTGGATTTGTGGTTTTTGAACCACTTTTCATGGGACTCCAGAAATCTTTGTAAGTAGATATGGATTTATACTTATCAAAACCCCAAATTCCAATACCAAATTAAGGTCATAAAAAAAAAATAACAAGAAACAATGTAATATGGTATAGTTTTTATAAACTGAAAACTTTTCATTCAATAAATTCAGTATATGGTTACTGGCCACATACAAAGTTCAAGGTCTCCATCTAAGGCTCTTTAGAGCCATGATCTATTTAAAAATTTGACTACCTCTGCTTTATATATACCAAGACTTGGGAAACCTAAATAAAGGGGGCTTGGAGATCTCCTTGCACAAATATTCAAATTGAACCAAAATTGCTACATTTTGGATCAAAGGCCAGCCAACCACATCATGCAGGCCAAATCCAATCCTCTGCTTGTTTTTGTATGGCTTATGAACTAAGAGTGGCTTTTACATTTTTAAATGGTTGAAAAAAATAAAAAAGAGAATAATATTTTGTGATACACAAAAATTTATATGAAACTCAAATTTCCATGTCGACAAATAAAATTTTATTGGAACACAATCATGCTCATCCGTTTACCTGTCATCTGCAGCTCCTTTTGCACTTAGAAAGGAAGAGTAATTGTGACAGAGACTGTGCAGCCTGCAAAACCCAAGGTATTGCTGTCTTAAACTTCTAGAATACTAGAATCCCCTATGTACTGCCACGCTATCAGCATCCCTAATAGCTCTTGCCAGCTTGTGGTCAGAGAAAGTTAAGAAGGCAGATAGTGGGTATGGCTACTGGCCACGCTTTCTTCCATGGATGGCCCTGGCCTGGGACACACAGGTGGGGGCAATACTTACCTGTAAAATATAGGAAGCTAATTCAAACACCACTTCACTGTCAACATCAATAAGCTCCTGAAAGGAAAAATTAACAAGGATGATAAGTTTGGTACTTTAACAACTACGTCTTATGACAACTTTCTAAAAAGAGGCTTGGTGTTGCTTTTTTGAGGAGTTTCCTAGAATCCCAACTATTCATAGGTTATCTTTGTCCTTGAGGCCACTGCTCTGAATTACTTGGTCCCAAACGCTCCCTCACATCTTTTTTTACAGCTCTTAGCCAAAATGGACTAGTGACCAGGGCCTACAAGGCCTCATGTTTAGATATTAATGAGCAATTAAGGGGTGAGCCAGTCCCCAGCTTTTTACAAACCTTTTAATCTTATTAATCACTGGAGTATGGTTACTTGATAACCACTTGGATGACCTCAGTTTCTCCTGGTTTGCTTGTGTTTTCCTTGTAAACTCTACTTCAGAACCAGTAGCAAGGCTTTATTAAAAGAAATGTCACAATGGGATTGTGACTCTTTAAATTAAAATGAAATGAAATTAAAAATACGGTTCCTCAGTTGCCCTAGCCACATTTCTTTCATGTGCTCAATAGTTCAGTGTGGCTAGTGCCTACCACATTGCCAGCACAGATATAGAGCATTTCTATCATTGCAGAAAGTTCTGTGGGTCAGCGCCGTTACAGCGGCTGAGTTTAAAAATGCTTCTGCTCTATTAGTTCTTCCCCCAAATATTTAATTGTGATCTAGGGACATGTTCTTAAAAGGACATAAACCTCCCTTTGGTTTTGGAAAGAAATCTAATGTATATCTTTTTTTAACATGTACATAGTTCATATCTTTTTTTAACAGCTTTATTGAGGTGTAAGTGAAACACACAAAAAAAACCCTGCAGTTCTTCCCCCAAATATTTAATTGTGATCTAGGGACATGTTCTTAAAAGGACATAAACCTCTCTTTGGTTTTGGAAAGAAATCTAATGTATATCTTTTTTTTAACATGTACATAGTTCATATCTTTTTTTAACAGCTTTATTGAGGTGTAAGTGAAACACACAAAAAAAACCCTGCGCATGTTTAATGTATACAATTTGATGAGTTTGGACATATGCATATAACCATGATACCATCACCACAATCAAGAAAATAAACATATTCCTCACCCCCACAAATTTCCTTGTGTTCTTTCCCGTGTGTGTGTGTGTGGTAAAAACACTTAACATAATATACCGTGTTAATAAACTTTTAAGTACGTAATACTTTATTTTTATATATAGCTCATATGTTAAAGACAAAGGGAGAGCTGGAGTTCATCAGTATTCAAGAATGAAAACAAATTAATTCACCTCCTGTTTCTGTTGTCAAGCTTAAGTAGAAATGTCCACCTTTACTTTTCTTTCCCTAATATCACAAGATCCTGTAGTGAGGGACTGGACGACAGAAAGTTACTGCTAGGAGAGATTTAGAGATCAGCTAACCTAGCCTGGACCTTTTGTTGAGAACGGAAATCCAAAAACATGAGGGACTTGCCCAAAGTCACAGGCCTTAATGGGGCTGGAAACCAACCCCCACTTCTTGCCAAGTATTCGATTTTCCTCAGGATGTACAGTTTCCCCAAACCAATAAAGACTCAGTTTCAGCCAACATAGTCTCAGAACAATATTCATAATCGAAGTTAGCTTAAAAAGAGTTACTTTTCACTTGAATTATAAACCCAAAACTCCGATTTGTGGATTTTCTGATTATTTTGGGGGGGTCCAGAATTGGTCCCTGTAATTCAAAGCTGCGTTCAAGCAAGCCTGAGTCTTTTGAAGGAGGTATCTCATACAGGCTCTTTCTGGCCTAGGAATTTCAAAGATGGATAGTAATATTTGCAACTGAACCACCTTAGAAGTGTGGCCTGAGAGCACTCACAAGCATAGAAGAATCGGGGACAATAATTCTTCCCGTGTAACCAGCTGAAGGGGCTTTCTGGGTGCTGCAATTGATCGTGACAGTTGGGGCTGGAATGTGGAGGAATGTTTGGAATTGCAGTTCTGGGATTACCAGGTCCCATCAGAATGCAAATCATTTAACAGTGCACAAATGATTTAACAGAAACATTGTCCAGGGTTTCCATAATAGATCATTCCCACTCTCATGACGTTCGTTTCCATTCCCGCCACTAGGCTTCCTGGATGGGCTCGTGTGCACTTGCTGGTGTATCGGGATGTCTGTGCTCTCTGTCAAACATTTACACCTACGTTACAGCTAAAGGTCAAGAGCGGGCTAATAGTTAACATCCATGGAGAGGCTTATCTAAAGTGCAACTCAAAACCAACCGTCAGAAAACAATCCATTTAAGTGGGAACACAGCTGTTAGTTCTTCTTGTGGTTCATCTGCTCAATGAAAATGTCTATAACTCTCTGGGAGCAGGGGTGAGGGAAAAGGAGGAAGGTGTTTTACATTATTTCACACAGCCCATTGCGTAGTTCCATGAGGTACTGTTGGTGAGTATTAGCTGTAAGGTCCTATCATCCAGCGTAAAGCTACCCAAAACGCACCATTAAATGTCTAACCTGATCTACCCCCAAATCTCTCTCACCACAGTTGTCCTCAGGGTAAGTGAGAACTAGCACCTTTAACTGGGGTGACTTTTCACCTTCTCTGACCTTGACCATCTCTCAGTGAAGATACTAAAAAACAGCGTGAGTCAAAATGAAGCCAGTAAAAGGGAAAAGGACTAAAGGATGACGTGCTCCAAACACTGCACACAAGAGAAAAATCTGATCGGAAAGGGAGCTGCATTGTTACCTCTTACCGTTCCTATTTAATATTTATTAAGTTCAACGATCACCTCCCTGGATGTCTCAGAGAAGTAGACACAAAGATCTAAAGAATGTGTATAAAACCAATCCAGAAATGGTGGGGAGATGCGTTTCTAATTGTTAAAAAAGACTTTCATGTCCTGGCAGTCTCTGCCTCATGCCCTGATGTCTCTGTTCATGATACCCCCCCGCTTTCCACGTCGCCCTCCTAGGTGATTTTTATTTTTAAGATTCTACTGCGATGGAACAGAGCTGTAGAATTTTTGCCCACTGCACCAATTTCCCATTATACTTCAAAACCTGAAAGCCGAGATCCCCACAGGGGAGCCAATAGATGTTTCCAGTCATCTTCGTGTTAGAAATGTGTGCTGCACAGCATTAAAAAAACCGAACTCTACCTTTTTCTCATCTGACTTCTCTAGCAATCCAGAGGTGGTTTCTTTCATGTGTTTCTGCTCAAGCACAGAAAATAAACTGAAGGAGACCACAAAGAGTGTATGCAAAAATCCCATACTTTCCTGGGGCTCTGGGTTTTCCCTTAACTGAGGACAACATGGGAAAGTGGGAGAGGGGGCAGAGAAGACTGTCGAAGGAGGGTCTACGGATGGTTTCCACCTGGCCATCTGAGAGGCTGGTGGGCTGATGCTCCTCTGCACTTATTTAATCCACAGCTCTGTGTCGAAGCTCCTGAAGCTCTCAGAGCCACTGGAGGAGTTGGTTCCTGCAGGGCCCTTTTCTGAGCTAGAATCCTGCCTGGGAATCTCGGGCTGTCTGGTGGGAATGTGGTCATTTTACATTGAGACTCACTGGGAAGAGGGAGACGCTGGTAGAAGGGAACATAACGTCTTTTGGTTCTTGTGGCCTTTTGGTGTGCACTCCGGGCATCTACTGTCCTTACTCCCAAATGATGTGTGCCGCTGTCTTTGGTCATGAGAAAAATGGGATGGGAGGACAAAACGTGACCATCTGCAGGTGTGTGCATGTGCTCCGTGGAGCAGTGGGGAGGATGTCCCCACTTCCTCCCACTCAGCATTGTTTTATCCCTGGTGATTAATCAACTGAAGGAAGAGGCCTGAGGTCATTTATCAGCAGCATAATGACTAATAATATTCTCAGAAAGATTTCCACCGAGGGTTTCCAAGTGTTCCAAACAAACAGCCCCAGGAGACCCCCAAGTGGCAGGTGTTCTGGATATTCTCCAAAAGTCCTGAGAGCTGGAGGACCCCTTTGCTCTGGGGCACTTGGTGGTGGTCTCTACACTCAACTGAGAATCTTAATGAAAAGCATTCCTCCATGGTCAGGGATTAGAGAAATTCCAACTTCCATGTAAGATTAATGAAATAACTGCATTATAAAATGTGATTAACAACCATATGGTAGGTTGAGAAGTTTCCAGTAAGGATGACCTTTGCAAAGTCCATTCAATGATGTGCAGGGCCGGTGCAAGGGTTTTGTTAATGAATCCTTCTCAACTGTTATCTTTCTTCTCACCCACAAAACATCCGAAGATTATAGTGTCTTGCCACCCTCTAGATTATTTCTAGTCTCCCTTGAAAGTTTCAGGTTCCCCAACCCCCCGACAGCTTGGGGACATTGGCTAGATTGCATGAGCTCCGTGTTATCTTTCTTCTCACCCACAAAACATCCGAAGATTATAGTGTCTTGCCACCCTCTAGATCATTTCTAGTCTCCCTTGAAAGTTTCAGGTTCCCCAACCCCCCGACAGCTTGGGGACATTGGCTAGATTGCATGAGCTCCGTGAGTTTCATTGTCCTTATCAGTAAAATGGGGTTACAATTTCTTTTCCCATTATTTTACGGGGTTTGGTGAGGCATAGGTATCGAGATGTGTTAGAAACTACAAAACACTCTACAAATATCATGTCCATATTATTTATTTCTGTTCATCGGTGTCTACAGATAATCTGATCTCCACAGTTTTGTCCCTGTTTTTTCAGCATTTCTTAATATTTATGGGAATCGTTAGTAGTTTTTTTTTTTTTACAAATGAGAGGGGTAGCATTGTGTGTGTGTGTCTACATGCTGGGTATATTGGTCACCGTGTATGTGATGATTAATTTTTGTGTCAACTTGACTGGCCATGGGGTGTCCAGACTAAACATGTTTTTCTGGGTGTGTCTGTGAGGCTGTTTCTGGAGGAGATGAACATTGGAATTGGTGGACTCAGTAGATGGCCCTTCCCAATGTGGTTGGCTATCACCCAATCCCTCGAGGGCCTGACGAAAACAAAAGGTGGAGGAAGAAGGAGTTTGCCCCTTTTTTCACTTTTCTTTTTTTTTGCCCCTCTCTATCTGAGCTGGGACATCTCATCTCGCCTTCCCTGGCCCCAGACTGGGATTTATGCCATAAGACCCCCTGGTTCTCAGGCCTTCAGACTCAGATTGAAATTTCATCGCAAGCTTTCTTGGGCCTCCAGCTTGCAGACGGTGATCGTGGGACTTCTCAGCCTCCATAATCCTGTAAGCCTCATAATCTCCCTCACAATAAATCTCTTCTTATCTCTCTCTATATATCCTACTGGCTCTGTCTCTCTGGAGAATCCTGACTAGCACAGTGTCTGTCATCACAGTGGGTCATGGTGCCCACACTTAGCCACACTGCGCTCTTCCTCTTGTGGCTCTGTAGCTGCCGTGCCTCATGTACAACTCGTGATGATTCCACAAAGTTGCCCCTGGACAAACGTGCTGTGATGCAGGATGAGACTGATGTGATCTTGCATAATTCCCCTTTGTCTGTTTCCCGGCAGTCAAGTCACTTCATGTCTGTTAAAGATCCCCAGGGGTGCACGCCATTCAGCCTGAGCCAGGACTAATTCTGTGGCATGGGGATCTCTCATGCCATCCACTGCATACAGCCTGTATCATGATCCTAAGGAATCTCTCTTTTAGAAGTCATGGGCACAGCCAGACGGTGGGTCCATGTGAGTCTGTTCCTAGAGAGTTGACAAAGGAAGTCACTCTCTCTCCTCCTCTCCTTCTGCTCTCTGTCATACAAGGGCACACACTGAATCTGCATCAATCAAACTAAGAAATAAGGACTAGGGTTCTGTAGGTCTGAGGCTAATATTTATGTTGGTTCCTTTGTCCCATGGGACTTGATTCTGCACTTTGTTTCTCCCACCTACAGATGAGATGATATCATCTGTTCATTAGCAAAGCTCTTTGACAATCTTGAATAAAGACCATTTATTTCAACATCAGCGAGAGTGATAGCATTAGACCTACTTAGTAAATGTGGATGATTACTTAAACTTCAATAATACATGAAGCTCCCAGACCAATACAGGCATCTTGGAAAGCAAGGCTGGGTAAGACCTCCTTCCCACCCTCTAACCTCCAAGTACACATAAAACAGGCATATTAAACCTCTCCTTTTATGCCATGATCTGCTGTCAAAGTGTGTATGTAGGCACCAAACTTGGTGATTTCCCATGAAATGTACAAATCCTAGCTCCCTGGTTTTGGAAAGTCATAATTAAAAACAATTTTCTGGGCATCAGCTATGTGCCCAGTATAGTGATAGGTCATGGAAGATGATCATAAAAATTCACTTGGAAAAATGCTTGTGCTAACTTTCCTCCAACCCAAAGAAACACATTTCAGTCCATCTTCAGATGGTGACCATGGGTCCTGTTTCTTTGGTCATCGTGGTTGGACAAGGGAAGTGTTGAGATCAGGCACAATTTAAACGTGACAAATATACTTTAATAGTGGATGGCCAATCCCTTTGGGCCAGGGCAGAATGAGATAGTTATCTGAATATGCGATTCACAACAGCACATTTAGTCATTCCAACCAGCCACTCACATCACCCAACCTAAATCAAATGAGTATCAAATTACTCCTCCAAGAGGAACTGAATGGAAAGAGAAGGTCTTTCAATGTGGGAGCCAATTTTCTTCTCTCTTTGAAGGTTTGTATGTGAAGAAGATTGGGGGCCGGAGCTAAGGTTCCCTATTTCCCTTCTAACTTTAAGATCTATAATTTGTGGAAATCTTTCTCTTTAAGAATTTAAACAGACATTTTATGAAGTAGTATTTGCTGTTTGCAAGGCTTCAGGAAATTATTGCAATGAGTAATTTTTCATAGTGACCTCATTTTGTCGGTGCAGAACTCAGAGCAGGCAGGATTCAATCTTGCAGCCTGAAAGTGGGGAAGAGCTGAGAGGACAGCCGGCGTCCACTGAATCTCTGCTGTCTTGTGTGACAAGACTGCTGCCTTCTGTGGGGGACGGCTGGTGGGCTCTTCACTGGTGCATAGGAAGCCACATCCAAAGGCAAAGACCAGATGGAAAAGGCTTGGCAGGAGAGCTCTGCTGTGTCATAAGTCTCTTCCCAGGGAACACACCACATCCCAGACAGACTTCCCAGGGAAGTTTTCCACGGAACTGGACACACATATCTAAATGAGTTTTATCCATCCCTTGGCAATAAATGTCCTTTCCATCACCCACCTGTAAACAGTGCATTAAAACACATCTGAAATGCTGTTGGACCATGTGGGGTGTCCGGGAATCCTATTGTACACTTCTAGCTCCACCTAAAGAAGACGATTAAGACCCTGCTCTCTCACAAACATAGTTTAGTTTCCTGCAACTCACATAGATTATGACTACATTTTCCTACTCTTTTTGTAGAAAATAGAGAGATGTAAAGAAAGGGAAAGTGAGGGAGAAATCTGCTGTGGCCATGCTGTCTGCGTCCTGAACGGGAGGAAGGGAGGAAGGTGGTGTTCGTAATTTGGGAAAGATAACAAAACACAGTGAGACTCCTTTCCTCACCTTTCTGCTACTGAAGGGCTATTCTCCAGAGAAGATAAGCAGCCAGCTGGGACGCAGTGGACTGTAAGTGTAGGAATTACAAGGAAGTCTATTTCCAGATTTGAGGCCACTCCCTCCTCCAAGCCCTGGACATGGGAGGATTTGTCCCGGCAGGAAGGGGGAAGGGTCTTTGGGGAGAATGGAAAGCCACAGAGAAAGGACATCCAGACACTGATATTCAGGGTTCCCCATGGAAAGAACCAGCTTGTCACTGGGTCACTCCACAGGGACATCCACCAGTGGACCATTCAACCTGTGCCCTCAGAGCATCTTAGTTAGCTTTTAAGTGCATCACTCTTAAATATGAAAGGACAGGCCAGGATCCACAGAAAATCAAGGAAAGCCTTGTACAGAAAAGGTAGAGACCAAAAATAAATAAATAAATAAATAAACAAACAAACAAACAAACAAACAAACAAACCGGGCCAGGATCCACAGAAAATCAAGGAAAGCCTTGTACAGAAAAGGTAGAGACCAAAAATAAACAAACAAACAAACAAACAAACAAACAAACAAACAAACAAACAAACAAACAAACCGGGGGGGGGAGATCTGGAAGGAAACAGAAAGAAAGCAGGGAATATGTGTGATAATATTATAATTAATTATAATAGTATATTAAAAAGATAATAAGATAAGGATATTATGTTCCTAAGACAATAATAGGATAATATGAAAGAAAAGAAAGGTCAGATACTATGAAGGAACTCTTGATAGTCAAAAAATTCCACAGCAAAGGTTAAAAGGTTCATAGAAGAGATTAAAGATAATACTGATGAAATCTACCAGAAAGAATAAAAAGATAGAGATGAAAAACTGGAGATAGAAGTGTCAAAGAAGGAGGCTGTGCCCAGCATCTGATCCACAGGAGTTCCAGAAAGACAGGGCAGACACACCAGGGGAGAAGATATCAGAGAAGCAATACAAAAGACCCCCCAGAACTGAAAAAGAATACAAGCCTCAGACTACAAGTGCCCATCGAACACACAGCATAATGGATTACAAAGACCCCAAGCAGGGTACACCACCCTGAAATTTTACATCAGGAGGAATACAGAGGAGAACCTAAAAGATCCCAGTGTTGCGAGGAACAGGAGGGGGTGTCACACACAGCGGGTAGGATAGTGGACTTTTCCAGAACAAGACCTTTGATATTCTGAGAGAAGTCTTCATTCCATATTTCTATATCCAGTCAAGCTATTAATCAGATAGGAAGGCAGAACACAGCCTTTTTTCAGACATGCAAGGACCCATTCCTTTTCACATGCACTTTCTCTGAATGCACAGGAAGATGTTCTCAAGTGTAACAATGGAGTAAAGCAAAACCCAGGAAGACTTAGGATCCAGGAAACAGAGGGCCCAACACGGAGCTGGGGTGAAGGAAAGAGCCCAATTAGGGAAGGGGCGTCCTGGGGTGAGAGCTGTGGATGATGCCGCATTCAGAGTGGAGGGGGATGGAGGCTTCCAGGAAAAGCAGCAGTGGCCACAGCCAAAATCAAGCCAAAGAGAGGAACTGACGCGTCACCCAGCGCGTTTGGAAACTGACGTTGGTGTGCATTTGGGAATCTGGAGGAGCTTTTGGAAAAAAAAAGTGAAGGGTTCATAAAAACTAAGCAAGGCACTTATTCCCTTTGGGTAAAACAAATGGTTGCCTAAAAAAAGGAATCGCCACCATAGGACACTACTTGTATTAGTCATAATAAAGTCATGCGGATGACTGAAGCTGTAACCCAGAATTAGGTGGGAACGGGGGAGGGGGAAGGAGCTAGGGAGAAACTGCTTAACGGACACAAAGAATAAGTACGTTTTGTAATGATAAATATGCTAATTATCGTGACTTGATCATCACATATGGTACACGAGTACTGACAGTCAACTCTGTACCCCACAAATACATATAATCAATTATGTTTCAATAGAAAAAATAAAAGAAAATGGGATAAGGGTTAAGTGTGGGGGTAGTATGGCACACCCTAATCCTCACCTATCTTAATAGGAATTCAATAAATCTCAAGTGCACAAATCAAGGACTAATGCCCAGTGCCAATTATTTAGATATATAGAGGTAAATATTAGAGAAAAAATAGCTAAAATTGTTAAAAGCGGCAGGACTTGGTGGGGGATTTGGGCTCTTTTTCATAAAAAGCCTTTTAGAACCACTTGACTTTTAAACTACGTCATACATTACTTTGATAAAAATAAATGTTAATACTTTAAAAAGTGAATAAAATAGGACTTTGAGGAAGCAGGAATAAGGGGCTTATTTTACTCGAACAACTTAGATTCTAATACGTTGTAGGACTCATTCCTCAAGAAACCGGGGCTGGGCTGGGGAGCTGATATTAAACCTGTGCTAAGTACACCAGGTCTGGCACCGCCCTCTGGGCTCCCCAAGGTCTCAGAAGTGCCAGGAGGCAGTGCCAGGGGCACAAAGAAAATCTCAGCCAAGAGAACCAACTTGAATCTGAATCCAACTAGCTAATAATGTGCCTGGCCCAGTGCTATGCACTTTAGATGCTTTATCTTGCTGAATCTTCTGCCTAAGAAGGGTGTGGGTGGGGTCTTGTAATATCTTGTTCCATCAAAGAGGAAATGAAGCTTGGAGACATTGCAGAGGGTGTTCGGCACTGACTGCATTTACTAAGTGGCAGAGGCCCCGTCTGTCTGACGGCACACGCTCAACTCCTAATCACTCTGCTGCAAGGCCTCCCCCTCTCTTCACATATTTACAGTTGTGTAAAACAAGTTACATGACCTGTTCATCCACTTCCAGTTCCTTGCCTTTGAGTAAGTTCCTTAAACTCTCTGAACACCAGCTTCCTCCAGAAAGTGAATGAGCCCTGCTCTGTCCCACTCAGAGGTGAGGAGGCTCAAATGGACAATACATGTGAAAACATTTTATAAATTTTTTTTTTTGTCTTTTTGTGACCGGTAAGGGGAACGCAACCCTTGGCTTGGTGTCACCCACACCACGCTCAGCCAGTGAGCGCACCGGCCACCCCTATATAGGATCCGAACCCGTGGTGGGAGCGCCGCTGCGCTCCCAAGCGCCGCACTCTCCCAAGTATGCCACGGGGCCGGCCCAACATTTTATAAAATTTAAGTGTCAACTTATGCAAATTAAAACATTAGTTTTGATTACTACGGGAGACAGGTGGTCTCACGATGCTATTTGGTCACCTATATAAATGTTCAACATACCATCCCTTGGTCATTTATGGTCATTTGCATGACCAAGGTGAGTACAGATTTTGAGAAGAGACAGCTGGCAGCTCGGGATCTGGAATGACATTCAGGAGGGAGGCTGATGCAGTTGGTGCCTTGACCCTAAATGTGGCTGCCTCCAAATGCATCGTGGCCTCCACTTGGGGACCCTGTTAATATTTAGTTCTGAGGATTTATTCTTTTTATTTTCCATGAATCCCAGAGTCCTGGGTGTGCATGATGTTGAGAGGGCTGTTGCCTTCAGTACCAGCTCAGCACTTGGGATGAGACAGAAATGAAGAATTCCAAGAGAGAAACTGTCTCTTCTCTTTTTACCCAGGTGTCTATACAAGTATAATTTGTATAAAACTTTTTTAAAATTTATTTTTAAAATTGTCACTTTGCAATTTATGGGGTACAACTTGACATTTTGATACATGTATAGGCTGTATAAGGATTAAATCAGGGTAATCGGTGTATCCAGCATCTCATGCATTTATCATTTCTTTATGATGAGACCATTCAAAAGCCTCTGTTCTAGTTATTTTGTAACATACAATATCTTACTTTAACCATCACCAACTCTCCGGTGCAATAGAACACCAGAACTTACTCCTCCTGTCTAATCATAACCTTGCCTCTGTTGATCAACCTCTCCCCGTCCCTCGCCCCCCTCCCCACAGGGCAACTTTTTCCTTACTTGGCTTGGGAATGATTTCATGGATTTAGTGACTTTGCAGCCATTTACTTTATTGGCCAAGTCTGCCACCTGGTGGACAGTGTTCACTTTTTATTTCTGAACTTTTTCTTTTAAAAAACCCGTCAGATACTCTTACAATCTGTGAGGTTTGTAAGGCTGGCATTATTATTTCCACTATTATAATGAGAAAATGGGGGCTTACAGAGAGGAAGGAATTTGTAAGTACCTGGAACAGCAGTTAGAGCCTTTTCCCACCATTCAGCAAAAACCAAAATCACTGTCGTCTGAGTGCTCTGGGTTTGAGCCCAGTTTAAGTCCTGGCTCAGCAACTGCCACCAAGGTGAGGTCTTTCCACAGAACTGCATTTGGTCACCACCAGGCCTTCTGTTATTTTGAACATTTGCCCTTGGTGGAACTGTTCTGTGCAATGAACGTGCTAGATAAAGTACTTCCAGAAGGAAAAGTGACAGCCGATATACCTTTTCAACTCTCGTGTGTGTGTGTGTGTGTGTGTGTGTGTGTGTGTGTGTGTGTGTATTTTAAGGTTCACTAGGTCGTTGAAATCCCCCAAAACTGAATTTAGTTAAATTCAAAAATACAGGCAGCAGATCTCCTTGGACTCCTTCAAATACATCCATCGACCACTTCATGAATAGGTGTCCTTGGCTTTGAAGTTCCCTGTGGGCTGCTTGGGCATTCTCTGCTCCAGGGAGAGTCTGCCCTCCAGGGTGCAGCATGCCCCGAGGCTGAGTTCTGTGATCTGGAGTCAGGAGCCTGCTGTGACCCCGCCTGACTCTGTCATTCATTAGAGATGGGACCTGGGGGCGGGGATCTCTCCTTGGGACATCTTTCTCATTGGGAAACCAGGGATAAAAAGCAGTATTCATCTCAAAAGGTGTGTGAAGTTTCAGTTAGACTATTCACATGAAGCACTCAACACTGAGCCTGCACATTATGTGAGCTTTGTAAGTGTTATGGGTCAAATGTGTTCCCCACAAGCTCATGTATTGGAAACTTGACCTCCATTATAACAGTGTTAACAGGGGGAAATCCAAGTATGATAATAGAAAGGTGGGGCCTTGAAGAATGGGTTGACCCATTCATGGAGTAATAGGCGTGGTTCTGATGGCTTTATAAGGGGGGTGAGTGAGGTTAGCCCTCTCTCGCTCAGCCCATTCTTGCCATGTGACACCCTCTGTAGCCACAGATCACCCCACAAGGAAGGAGGTCCTCACCAGATGTGTTTCCTGGTCTTTGGACTTCCCAGCTGCTGACACTATAAGAAATACATTTCATTTCTTTATAAATTACCCAGCTTTAGGTATTCTGTTATAAGCCACAGAAATAGATGAATACAGTAGGTATTAGCTGTTCTCTGTGATTGCTCTTGAGCAGACCTAGGAACTGTGACAGAGGTTGTATTTATGAGACATAGAGTGCAGGCTGGGGGCAGCCAGGGGAGTGGGTGTTTACTTTACACATGTTCTCCTAGAGTGGTTCTCAAGCTAGGAGGTGTTTCTCAAGCTGGGAGGTGTTCTGCAAGCCCCTCTCCCCACGGAGGAGGTGTGTGCTGGAAAGTATGTGGGTGTTTTGGATTATCCAATGAAAGGAGACACTACAAGCATATGGGGGAATTGGACGCAGTGCAAGGGACTGTCCCACTCAATTAAGAAGTGTCTGTTCAGTAGACATCTCTCTAAAGAAGATATGCAAATGGCCAATAAGCACATGAAAAGATGTTTAACATCACTAGTCATTAGGGAAGTGCAAAAGATATATGAAAAATCCTCAACATCTCTAATCATCAGAGAAATGCAATCAAAATCACAAGGAGATACCACCTCACACCCATTAGGATGGCTATTATTAAGAAAAAACAAGAACAACAACAAAAAACAACTTGGGATTTCGAGCTTCAAATGAGACTTTCAGATTTCAATGGGAAACTGAACAGGAAGAGAAATTTTCTACCTTGTAGATACAGGACTTAGCATTGAGGAAGAAGAGCTCGATGGTAGCGTTATCCTTCAGGTACGAAATGCTCTCTATGTAGAACCTGGAAGAGAAAAGCTGCATGTGAGCCACAGAAACAGCACAAGCTACTTAAGCTGCATGATTTGAGATAAGGACTGGAACTCCTAATCCTAAAAGAACAAAAGAAAAAGGCATCAGCTGTTTTTCTATGACTCCCTTCCAAGTACCCTTGTTTTTCAAGTACATTTACAGAGGGTTAGGATTGTCATACCTGACAGCTCTCACCTTAGCCAAAGAACTGGGCCTGCCACCAACCCATAAGCGCAGACTCCAAACTGACCGTCTACTTTCTTTTTCCTAAACTGCTTTCCAATTTTTCATAATGTTACTTGTTTCCATTACATTGTTTTCTTTGTCCTAATCATTGTTGAGTTGGATTTCTAAAAGATACTTACTTCTGCTTAATCATATAAGGGAGGGGGGTCGCATTTCTCTTCCGGAAGGTGGTGAAGTGTGATTTGATTTCTACACATCCAGGGAGCTGTGGTAAGTGTTCTTAACACTGTGATATTAATGCATATTAAGCCAAACGAGAATTGGATTTCTATCCAGATGGAGCTTATAGATTTTTTTCAAGATGAAACATGCTGACATTATTTAAGTTTACACTAAATGTGCCTTTACACATTGGCCTTGGAGTTTATTAAACTCTTTAATTGGATAATGTACTTGTACTGTCTGAGGATCAAACACACCGAGGGAGTAGGAGTTGAGATGGGGGTGGGGGAAGAGGAAATGAGTGAAATACAGTGTCTTGAAGGGGAAGGAGATTCTTACTGGGTGCGACAACTCTTTGATTGGACTAGGAGGGCATTGGGTACCGGTCTCTTGGAAACTGCGTGTACCAAGATGGGACAGAGGGTGAAGAAGGAGAAATGAGAAAAAACAAGTTCTGTGGTCTTCTAGAACAGTGTTACAATCTGATGACAAGAATCCCAGGGAGGGAGTCTAGCCCCAGCTCTGTCTGACTTAAGGCAAGTCACATAATCTCACTGTGCTTCTGTTTTCTGGACTGCATAAGAAGAAAGGGGGACTAGGCCAGTGGTTCTCCACCTAAGATGTCTACTGATTTTTAAATATTGGAAAATAATTCAAATTAAAACGACGACAACAACAACAGCACTATAAACAACAAGCCTGCATTGTACTTCAAAAAATTCATGGAAAAACAGAATTGAAAAAATAACAGAAATCTTCCCATGAACTTTTTGAAGTGTCTTTGTATAAGGCAAACAAAACATATCCATAGGCTAGGTCCAGCCCAAGCCACCAGTTTGCAGCCTCTTGTCTACGAACTAAATTAAGCAATGTCTTCTATCATTTTTTCAAATGTGTGCAGAGGCTGTTGTGATTAATATAATACAGATTCATTTAAATCTGTGAGTGAATCCGGAGTAACTTCAGATTATAGGAGATGTTCTCAATCAACAGATACTAGTAGTACAATTACCATCATGTCAGGGTCTACAGAATTTTTGGGAATTACAAAATGGGTCCTCATACTTGCAAAGCCTGGGAATGAATGGACTGGTGGACCTCTAGCCACCTCCAAAAGCACCTGCCTCTTGCTTTTGGAGTAAGTGTTTTAGGCCATGGAGGCCTCCACTTTGGGTTTGCAGTGGTTTTAGAGGTTCTGTAAAGTTATGCAACTTTGTTTTCTAGTAATGGAGAACAGAAATAAAGTAGCAAAGTTTACATCTCAAAGCACAGAAATCTTCCCATGAACTTTTTGAAGTGTCTTTGTATAAGGCAAACAAAACATATCCATAGGCTAGGTCCAGCCCAAGCCACCAGTTTGCAGCCTCTTGTCTACGAACTAAATTAAGCAATGTCTTCTATCATTTTTTCAAATGTGTGCAGAGGCTGTTGTGATTAATATAATACAGATTCATTTAAATCTGTGAGTGAATCCGGAGTAACTTCAGATTATAGGAGATGTTCTCAATCAACAGATACTAGTAGTACAATTACCATCATGTCAGGGTCTACAGAATTTTTGGGAATTACAAAATGGGTCCTCATACTTGCAAAGCCTGGGAATGAATGGACTGGTGGACCTCTAGCCACCTCCAAAAGCACCTGCCTCTTGCTTTTGGAGTAAGTGTTTTAGGCCATGGAGGCCTCCACTTTGGGTTTGCAGTGGTTTTAGAGGTTCTGTAAAGTTATGCAACTTTGTTTTCTAGTAATGGAGAACAGAAATAAAGTAGCGAAGTTTACATCTCAAAGCGAAATAAGTTAAATTTGATTTAATTTAAAAAAAAGCTAAATCTATATCCTTTACAAAGGCCTTTGGCAAGGGGTAGTAAGAATAAAAAAATAAGTGGAAGGAAGGAAGGAAGGAAGACAGAGGGATGTGTGTGTGGGGGAGGGAGAAGACAAGGAGAAGAGGGGCGCGGGATGACAGAGGCTTCTTTAAGGCTGAGTAATATTTTATTGCATGTGCATACCATGTTGGATCAGGGCTGCAGGTGTTTAGAGTAATGCCAAGGTGTGACCTATTCTAGATGAATCTTGCTTCTGTGCCTTTGTTCAAAGCTATTCCTCTCACCTCCCAAATAATCCTCCTCCATACACTGACTGCGTCCACCCACTGCAGTCCCTGCTCACCCTCCCCACAGAAGAGTGTCCCTGCTCCCTGACACTCTGCTCATTGGATTGCGCAGGCGCCTGTAATTTTCTGATCACTAGGATGCCTGCCAACTCCTGGAGGGCCAGGAGCGCATCTTACTCAATTTTGTATCCCAAGCATGAACACAGTGCCCGGCACAGACAGGAGCTTGGTAAATATCTGAGAACGAAAGACTTTGATTTCTGACGTTTCCCCTCTGTCTCCATTCACCTTGGTTGAAGTTCCTGCGGAGGCAACTCCGGAGAAAGAAGAAACAAAAATGATGTCCCAGATGTCGTAAAATTCCAGGCGATGGGATTCCATGCAGCCAGTCATTACCCCCAAC
The DNA here is from genome assembly GCF_000696425.1 of Galeopterus variegatus. Lineage (NCBI taxonomy): Eukaryota > Metazoa > Chordata > Mammalia > Dermoptera > Cynocephalidae > Galeopterus > Galeopterus variegatus. Next base: position 419,813 of record NW_007726291.1, on the reverse strand, counting down.
CCTTTCTCTCACTGTTAACATGGAAAGTTGTTAAAGCTGCTGGGGACCTTGTGTGCTAATCCCGGAATAAGAGCAGAGGCCTCCTGAAGTGGACAGGAACCTTAGTACTTTAATATTAATTTTGAGTCTAAATCGGTAGAGTCTGAAATAACTTAATTTTGAAAGCAATGCCACACCTTTTTATTCCATTTGTGTTAGTTCTTGAGAATTAAGGACTGAAGGCAGTCTGTGACCCCCCACCCCAATTTTCTCCTTGATATTATGCGAGGGTACTTCAAAAAGCTCATGGAAAATGGAATTGAAGGATAATATAAACCTTCCCATGAACTTTTTGGAGGCCCCTCGTATTAAGAAAGCATAACACTTCCCTGTTCTTTTCAACTCTCTAATAATGAAAAACTCAAGTGAGTGGCAAATTCTACATATTTTGTGACAATGTTCATTTCCACCACGTTCTCCGTTGTCTGGCCACACAAGAGGCAGAGAAGGTGCAGGAAAGAACAAGCCTCTTCTGAGATGAAGAAAAAAATCACCTCCTCTTTACAGAAACTGGAAAGCAGTTTCCTATTGACCTTTATCACCCAGACAACAGCCTGAAAAACCTGTGAGTTCCAGGCCTGTCATATGATTGTTCTGTAACCTTGGATATTCAACTCATCCTGAACTTTCCATCCCTGCCAGGAAACTGCTGGAGGAAAACAGACCTCCGACGTCCTTACTCACCAAGCAAGAGGCACGAGGGAGAAAAACCTTCTGGGGAAATGGGGAGTGTTGATGGTTTGGATTCAAAGCCAAGATTTTCTTTTCTTGTTTAAAAATTCTCTTCCTTTTCTGACTTCCAGGAGAGCCTCGTCAAATGTCCCTCCTTCAGCAGTAGGGGGCGGTGTCGCATTTCCTTTACTACCCGTGTGGGCAGGGGCGGGTTCCCTCAAAAACCTGGCTGACAAAGAAGATTCTGGTCTCTGGGCAAACTGGAGAAATGAATGATCTGTCTAGGATTCAGAGGGTAGCATGGACAATTCTAAGTCTGGTTCTGGATTAACCATGTCTTTCTGATACTTTGAAGTCTGGGGACTTGCTGACCCTGGAGGGACTGCCCCTCCCAGGAGTAGCCAGTTCCTAGAGATAGTACTCAACAGTGAGCATGACTTTCTTATGCAACCAGCCAATCCTACACCTCCCACCACCTCAGCTGCTCCTTCCCTGCCATCATCACCCAGGGACTCACACACACAGACAACGAGGGGCAGCCCCTATGCCCCAGAGCCTGCCGAAATTATTCAAACTAGCCAATCCCACAGCCTGCTTTCCCTGCAGACACCACAATAAAGGCTCTTGCCCACATCCTTCCTCCCTCCTGCTGCCTCCTGATCGACCTGATACACTCCTGGGTGGCCCTGGGTGGCCTTGCGTGGTGTGGCATGCCCCCTCCTCTTGGGAACTATGAGAATAATGAACTATCTATTCAATGGCAGGCCTCCCCTGATCGGCCGGTCTCCCACATCTGAATAATAATAACACCTATATTTTAAAACAGATTTTTTTGCACATTTAGCAGGACTGAATCTCAGGGCTTCTTTTGGAGTTGAAAGCAGCAACACTGTAGACCAAGAGCAAACCCAGCTAAGAGGGTTCTTTGAGCCCCAATGGCAATGTCACTTTCCAGCTAGCTCAGGGGGTCCTGACCTGAGAACATCCTGTCAGACAGTCTGGAGTAGGAATAAGTATGTGTTCTGTGTTTATGTGTTTGCTCTGAAGCCTCGGGGAGTCTCGTCCCCTTCTTTAGTTTGTGGCAGCCTCTGACTGTCACAGATGGAACACCGCCCAGTCAGATGGCGAGGGCCGGCCAGGTGACATCAGCCACGTCTCCTCCTCCATCCCTCTTGCTCTTCCCTCTCACATCCACCACCCCTTGGCACTTGGGAATCACTGAGTATTTACAGCAAGTGTTAATTAAATGGACCAGTGATTTCATTTTGCAATGAACATAATGTCACATTTGGAATGCTGACTTCTGGTAGCAAAAAAGAGCCATAATAATGAGGACAATCAGCTGTGAGTTTCTGCGGCCAAATATCTCCCAGGTTTAGAATTTTAACAGCTCTGCAGTCTTAACTGGGACACCCAGCTGAAACAGAGCAAGTTCTGGTTAGCAGGCACCTCAGTGTAGATCCACAACACCATTGCTACGTGAAGTAGAAACAGCTGTCTCTCTCAGCCAAGGGAGACATCGACACAAGGACCACGGACTCGGCTGTAAAAGCCTCTCCAGATAAAGCTTCTGGCATCTCCTCTCTTTCTTGTCTTCTAGTTTATTCTCACTTCAGTTTATTGTTTGTGAAACTCAGAGTTTGAGGAGACAAATCTGATCTCTGTTTTCCTACAAACAGTATAGATGATCAGAGTTACAATGACACTTGGTTGAAAAAAACACAATTAAAGGAAGTCTAGACATGTAGGAATCGTTCTAAGCACAAACTTGTGTCAGTAAAAAAGACACACAGACTTCCTTGGTGTGTAGGCTTATTTTCCTTATATTTTTTCTTGACCTACTTCTTAAGCTTGCCTGGTCAGAGAGTCATTGTTCTCAAATTCTGGGAACTTGCCTTATAGCACTAAACAATGGTTTGTAGTTGAAGATGGTCTTGGTTTCCTTGGTGTGTAGGCTTATTTTCCTTATATTTTTTCTTGACCTACTTCTTAAGCTTGCCTGGTCAGAGAGTCATTGTTCTCAAATTCTGGGAACTTGCCTTATAGCACTAAACAATGGTTTGTAGTTGAAGATGGTCTTGGTCCTCTATCGAGCACTGGCTGCTTATAAAGTGTGTGTGCGTGTGTGTGCGTGTGCGTGTGTGCGTGCGTGTGCGTGTGCGTTCCTCTATCGAGCACTGGCTGCTTATAAAGTGTGTGTGCGTGTGTGTGCGTGTGCGTGTGTGTGTGCGTGTGCATGTGTGTGCGTGTGTGCGTGTGTGTGCGTGCGTGTGTGCGTGTGCGTGTGTGTGCGTGTGTGTGCGTGCGTGTGTGCGTGTGCGTGTGTGTGCGTGTGTGTGTGTGAAGGGCTAGAGGTGTGGAGAGAGAAGAGGCTGGACAGGTAAGCAGAAGTCAGATCATAAAGAACATACTAAGGACAGCCTTTTCTTCCCCTCTGAGGATAATGGGATGCCAGAAGAAATTATGAACAAGGATCAGATGAGAATTCTGGAAAGATGTTCAGTGTCAGGATATAGCGCAGACTGGAAGGGATCAAGACCAGAAGCAGATATGAGCAAGGATATTTCAAGTCCAGGAGAGGTCATCACAGCCAAGCACAGAGAGGAAGGGCTGGATATAAGAGCTATTGAAAGTGCAGAAATAATAGGAAATAGTTACTGAGGGAACAGAAGGGAGCAGGTTGGGAGATAGAAGTTGAAGTTAAAATTGACTTACAAGTTTCTGGCTTGGAGGGCTAGATAGGTGGTGGTGCCAATCACAGAGATAAGGAGGTGCCACCAAAAGAGGAGCCCACTGGGGGCAGAAAGATGCTGTCATCTGATTCAGGCTGCTCCTGTGTGCATATGACTAGAGTGTAAATGGCCCAGAAGTCAGGAGCAAGGTCAGGACAGGGGCAGGGGACAGAGGGTCTCCAGTGAAGAGACAGTACTGGCAGCCACAGACGAGGTGAATTTGCACACTGGGAGGCCAAGGGAGAGAACAAGCAAGACAGGACCTCGTGGATGCCAATGCTCATGGGTGAGCCAAGCAGGGGAACCTATAGCAGAGGTAGGGACAGAGGAGGTGGGCCAGCACGGCACAGTGCCATGAAGGCCAGAGCCACAGGAGGCCACCTCAGAGAAGGGCAGCGAAGCATCAGTGGAATTGGGGGCTAGAGACCTCCAGCGACCATGGGGTATGATGGGACCAGAGCTGATGGCCACAAACTGAGGAACAAGCGAGATGCGGGGAAGGGGGACAGCAAGAATAGACCCGTCATTCTGAGCCTTTGCTGTGAACAGAGCGGGTGGATGCACACCACGGGGACGGGGGTGGGTGGGTACTTCCTTTGGTTAGGGTGGGAGAGACGTGGTCAGGAAGGGGAGGAATCTTTGGAGGAGAAGAAGCTTAAGACTGAGAAAAAGAGGAAAGATTTGAGGGAGCAAGTTCTCGAGGTGCTGGAAGGGGCTGGAATTGGAGTCCATGTGGGTCTGTTTGCATTGGATGATGGCATGAGGGTCACTCCTCTGAGATATGTGTGGTGTGCGTGTGTGTGTGCAGTGGTGGGTGATGGGCCACCAAGATGTGGGCAGATACAATTAGGCATGTGGGTAAGGAACGAGGATGTTGATGGAGCCTACTCATGCTGGCTTCTGTCCTCTCTGCAAAACCGCAAGCAATGCCATCTTCTTGGAGCGAAGGGGTTGAGTGTTTGGTTTAAAGTCTGCACCAGGAGGTAAAGCCATTGTGGGGAAACAGACTCTGCACAGGCCACACCCGACAGAACTGGCTAGAAATCAATCACAGTCAATCATTCACCAACCTGCAGGTGTATGAAAGCTTTTTTAAAATTTCTTTTCCCTGACCATACTCAGCAGCTCAGGGGTTAAGAATAAAAGGTGGGTGTGGCGGACTGATCCATCCCCAGGGAGTTGTGTGTGTGCATGTGTGTGTGTGTACATGCATGTGTGTTTGTCTGAAAATTTCTTTTCCCTGACCATACTCAGCAGCTCAGGGGTTAAGAATAAAAGGTGGGTGTGGTGGACTGATCCATCCCCAGGGAGTTGTGTGTGTGCATGTGTGCGTGTGTACATGCATATGTGTTTGTCTGTCTGTGTGTGTGTGTGTATGAGACTGAGCTGCAAAGGTAGGTGAGGCCCAGGGTAAGAGAGCGGTTGGAGGGTGCACAATTGGGTTTGGACTGCATTGGTAAAGAAATACGACAGGCAGGGCTGATAGGTTCTTGGTGGCTGGGGAAATGGACATGAGTTTGCATGAGGGTGGGGTTTGTCTATTTGGCTCACCACTCTGCCCTCAGCTCCTAGAACAGTGTCGAGACCATAGCAAATGCTCAGTGAGCATCTGTGGACCCATGCACGAATGCATCGAGCGGTGCACGAGCAGCGCTGCAGTCAGCTGCAGCACTCTACAGCTGGGGTGACAATGGCGCACTTTGGCTCCTGAGGGCCAGCAGTGACTCAGCCCAGGGTGATGACAGGATGCAAGTGGACTGTGGAGTTTTCTTTATAGCAGAGGAAAGAGTGCAGGTTGACGCAGAACACCTTTCTGCTGGTGACAGCTGTGTTTGGAAAATGGGAAGATTTTCTCAAGTGGGACTAGCTCCTGGAAACTCCTGCTTTACCGTGTAAGACAGCCCTTCCTCACCCAGTGTGGAGTTTCCAACAGATCCTCTGTATCCTGTGGGGGGCGCTCTGCCCATGGAGATCTGGGTTGGGTAGTGCTGGACCAGGGCTCTCCACAGTGCCCCTGTTACCTGGTGCAGGGGTGCACCTGTTCCTAACACCATCTTTACAGATGGATGCTGGTTCTGTAGATGCAGTCATGGGTGGGACACAAAGTGGCCCCGGGGTGTCACTTTACTGTGGCTGTCTCTGTCCCTGCCTGCACAGGGAGCAACAGCATCTCTGCCGAGCAGTTAGGGTGTCACTTTTCAATTGTCTTGTAGGGGGAAGGGCATGAGGTTTGGAGTCAGACCCAACAGACCCCATACCTTATTAGACATGCTTTAAGGGTTGTTGTGAAGATTAACAATCACACTTAATAATGGATAGGTGCTTAATAATGAGTAGTTTTCTCCAAACTTTTTCCTTTTTAGGTAACCACTAAGATCCTGAAGCCACCTATGATCATTCCTGGTGATTGGACTGCTGAGGAGTTGGAGGGACCAGGTCCCTCTCAGGCTAAATAGCTGGTCACTGAAGGCGGGTTGTCAGCCATCCACCCTGACATTCTGAAAATGTCTTGCAGCAAGATCCCAGCTTCAGACCCTCTGCTGAGCAAATGCATGTGAGAGGAGACTCACTGTGGCTTAGGAGAGGAGCTGAATTCTATGAATTCAACTTCATGTTATCTAATACATTTGGCTCTTATTTTTTTTCTAATCTGTTGAATGGAGGCAATAATTCAGCCCATACTCTTACAGATGTTTTGAATATGCATTACAGCAAAAGGGTATATAAATGTTAAATAACAGCCCAAACTCAGATACTCAGGGACACAGTGTTAATAGGTCCACTCTGTGAGTTCCTAAAACTTGGCTTAAGGCAGATCATCTTTTTCATGGTCCTCTTTCATTAGGTGGTTTCATTCTGCTTTGCCATGAAGGCTAAGTGTATCTGTGTTATATGGATTGAATACATAGATGTTTCCACTAAAGGAGAAGGCTATGAGGGCACGAGGGTCAGACTGTGTCAAGATACGCACGTGTGATGGCTGATTCTCGAGGCTGGCAGAGCCCAGCTGAGCTTTTGTTTAGAAAGGTCAGTGTGCACACCCAGGGAAAGCACCCAGCTGGACAGAGCTCTTTCATGCACTAAAGAATATTTCAAGTTCGTGGTCTTTGATGAAGATAATTTATCTGGCCACTTCTTTGGAGAAAATTGCCTGAGGGCATCGTTAGAAAGCCACCAAGTTAAGTAGAGAATTCTTCCCAGGCTGCAAATCAAGGTAAAAATGTAGAATTCACCTATGTGGAGAATCTGCCTCCTCTCTTGGAGAAAACAGACAATTGGTGTTTTGTTATGGTGCTTCTTGGCTAGCTGAAAAGTGGGAACTCAGGATAGTGAGGGTGGCGGGATCCTCTGTGGCTAGTAACCAAGGTGACACCGACCCAGGCGGGCTGCTGCCATAGTCCAAGTGACAGTAAATGAGAGTCTGAGTTCAAGTAAGAAAGGGGACAGGACAGCACAGAGAGAGATTCTGGAAATAGCAGCAGAGAATTAACGCACATAAAAATTCAAGGAAGAGGAAAGAGGGAAAGACTTTAAGACAAATAGCCCATAAGATTGAATGGATAATGATGTCACAGATTTGATGGGACCTTAGAAGATTTGGGGAGAAGGGAGGAGGAGTGGGAAGATAATGAATTTGCCTTTGTACTTGCTAAGTTTGAAGTACTCAGGTGGGGCTGTCCAGGAGGCAACTAGAAATAGAAAACCTGACACCCTCCAGAAAGACCAGCTTTCCCAGGAGCTGGAGTAGGAGACGCAGTATTCTGCTAGGTGGCATGTATAAAGAAATGGAGGAGAGTGACTGTCCCTAAATGTGGATTTGGAGATATTTTTCTAATGAGTGTTCTGTGAAGTTCCTGCTGCAGTCAACTAGAAAAACGGGTGGCTGATGGCAGAAATGTCATTTTTGGCTATGAATGAGAAGTGGCCATAATATTTGAGTCTTTGGCCAACCCATTTCCCAATTCTCTCTATTGATATCACCTGTTATACCTCTGCAGTTCTCTGTTACCTGGTTTTGTGCACAGAACACAGCTGGAGTGATTTAGAATGATCTGCATGTTCTCAGATATGAGAATCTTCAATTGAGGACCATCAATCTCAGGGTACCCCGAGCTTTCCTACAAGTGCTTGGTTCCCCAAACCTACAAATAGCTCCTAACAGACACTTGGATAAAGCAAGTAATATGCAACCACATCCAATATGGTTGGTATGTTCTTCTTAGTTAATGTTGGCAAAAAAAAAAAAAAAGCCCCAGGAAGAGGGGAGAGCCTGGTATCTGGTAAGTGGACTTATCAACACCTCTGATTATAGGTTAATGAACTGCTTCAATTCAACTTGAGTCTTGACGGATGCCACCTGCCCCTCCCGGTGGAATTGTTACTCTTCGCTTTATATGGTTACTTTTCCATTAACTGAGAGACTGTAGACACCATTAGAGAGAATATGATATTGAAATCATTCCTATCAGTAATGGAAATAGCTAAGATTAGCTCTGATACGTTCACAGCTGTTAAACAAATCAAAAAGGCATTAAATGCAAGTTTAAATTTACTCTGCCAGCTGAGGTAAAGACACATACTCCAGCCTGTTAAATGCACCCTTTAACTCTTATTTGAGGCTCTTCTAATGCTTTTTGTGGTATCAGGATGTCTACTGTGGAAACTACATACCTGACTGTGCTCTTCAGAAGAACTGAATTGCAAATCGTTTGTATCCTGCTCCTGAATTTCTGCTGGCATATCTTATAAGAACAGGGTGTAAGTATTGGGTGGAAGTGCTAGTGTCACGGAAAGATTTGAGGCATCAGACTTCATGCCTCTGCATGTGTTGCAATCAAGTATCTGAAGAAAGAGCCTGGTGTTCTCAGACTGGGTGCTCAGGGAGCTGCTGGATCTGGGGGCTGAGATTCCAATTTTGCTGCTGATTTGAACTTTGCCCCTGAACCCCTGACTTGCCCTGCTCTGGCTTCCAATAACCTTTTGCAAATAGAAGTGGTAAGTCCTGTGGACTTCACAAGACTATTGCAAATGTTAACTATTAGAAGCACTATATCACAAATAGAGTTCCCTTTACAATCACAAAAATATAATTCTTATAACAGGTTAATAAACAGAAAATACCCATTGTTTCTGATATTTTGTTATGCCTTATCTTCCCTTGCCAGGAAATACATTGACTTGTGGTTTGCTGCTGGGTTTCAACTACTATTTGGGATAAAATACATGAGTTTCAAGAGGTGCAATGGGCATTGTGATGGAAGAAAAGAAAACAGAGGCTTTAGTTATGGAGCTTCAAATTGCCACCAAAAAAAGAATCCCAGGGCACGTGCTATGGTAAGAGACTCAATTTAGTTTGACATATATGACCCCCTCCCCCCAAAAAAACAAAATAAAAAGTTTTAGTCTTCATTCCACATAAGCACCCTAGTGCAAGAGCACAAACATGTGTGTCCATGCACACACACCGACACACCTTCCACACTCATGCCCGTGTTTCCATCTGCTAGGAATGCAGCTGTACTATGACCTTTATCACTGGCAATGAACCAAGACAAACTTGATCTCCCTTTCCTTTGAATCACTCTTACCCTTCCAGACTTTTCTGACAAAGAAAACAAACAAAAAAAGCCCAAGTGTGGACAGCAGGTGTACGTACCTGACACAAAAGTATAAAACCACTGGTCCTGACTTTTTAGGGAAGTCATGTTCCAATACTCTTCGATCTAGTTGAAGCCAGTTTAAGTGTCCCCTGAGGAAAATAGAGACAAATTGGTTAGGGCTTTGGATTTTGCAGAAGTTTCTTGGGAAGAAGGTGTATGTGGAGTAGAACGTGCTGGATTGCAGATAAATGTGAATCTTTGCCTCACTGTTTGCTTTTCAACCTCTGAAGAAACCAAAGGAGACATCTGGGAAACAGTGCTACAGCGGAGGTACTGCGTCATGTGATGGGGGAGACCGGGAATCAGAAAGTCAAGGCTTTGAGACCTGCTCTGTTTTCTAGACTGTGCTGGAATGACAGTGTACTTGTAACTCTCCTTCCTGTCCCGGATTCCCCTTCCACCACACTCCTCCCACTGCCTTTTCTCCTGACCGACTCAAAACACACTTCAGAAACATGTTAGCAATCTTCCCAAGGTCTTGCTGGAAGCAGATGGGGTGAAAAGTGAAGCATAGACAGTTTCTTAAAAAATTGAACTTATACCAACCATGTGCCCTGGGCATTCTATTCCTACATATTTACCCAAGAAAAATGAAAGCACATGTCCACACAAAGAATTTTACACAAATGCCCATAGACACTTAATGGCCACTTCATAGACACTGTGCATGAACAGACACTTCACAGACACTGGAACAGCCCCAAACTTGCAATAACCCAAATGTTTATCAACAGGGGGATGAATAGACAAATGGTGATGTATTCACACCATGGAATACTACGCAGCCAGTAAAGAAAATGTACTATTGATGTGCAGCTAGTAAAGAGAATGTACTACTGATGTACATAGCAACGTGGAAGAATCTCAAGATAATTATGCAGAGTGAAAGAAACCAGACAGAAAAAGGAACAGACGGCAGATCAGTGGCTGCCTGGGGTGGGCGTGGGGAGCATGAAGGAGCATTTGGGAGTGATGGGTGAGTTCACTACCTCGACTGAGGTGATGGTTTCATGGGTGTGGACATATGTCCAAACTTATCATATTGTACACTTTAATATATGTAGTTTGTTACATGTCAATCACACCTCATTAAACCTATTTTAAAAAGTGAACCGCAGAGAAACGTGTTGACACAGAGTTACTTCTGCATTTCTTTCTTCTTTCCCTCCTTTCCTCCCTCCCTCCCTCTCTTTTTTTCTCCCATAAATATTAACTGAACTTCTTCTCTGTAAAAGCATCTGGAGATGCAGAAGTGAGCAAAACAGTATACTCTCATAAGGAGACAGACACTCAACAACTATCTCCACAAGTAATCACGTAGTTACTACGAGCAATAGGCCCATGAATTATGAGAACGCTAAAGGAGTTGAGCTAGTCTGAGGGTCTGAGAAGCACTTCCTGGTGTTTGAGCTGAGATCTGAAAAAAGAGCAGGCATTAGCTTGGCAAAGAGGAAGGGGAACCACTTTCTGGGCACAGGGATCAGCATGTGCAAAGGCCCTGGGGTGGGAAGGAACCAGCATCTTAGCATCATGTGAGTAGGAAGGGATGAGGCTGGAGAGGTCTTTGGAGGCCACGTTGTGGAGGTTGGTCTCTGAAGAGCAAGACAGGGCCACAGAACGACCGGCAGAGGAGTCCACTCTTTTCCCTTTCCCCTCCTCTTACTACTCAAGAGGTTAACTGGGGGACACAGAGTCTCATAATCACTTGACCCAGTACACTTGCATTGAGGAAACCAGACTGACTACACGCCATTTCCTCAGGTGACTGATGCTGGGCGGCTCCAATGTTTACAATGTCTATACATGCGCGAAAGGCTGGCACATATTCTGTGTATAATGAGAAGCGAAATCTGTCTGCATCATTGTATAAAAATGTTTGCTCCTCCAAGCACCTGCTTGCCTCCAACAAAAAAAGAAAACATGCTACAGGCTTCCCCCACTTCTTAAGACTTCATTCCAACTGCACCTTTTGCATAAGAAAAGAAAAATCCCTCTCAATGAAGTGCATGCCTGGGGCTCTAGGGATGACATTTGGATCTGTCTCAGACTAGCATCTACCCAAAGAATTCTGGCCTCTTTTTCCTCCTTCTAAGAACTTCAGGTTGAAAAATTTTTTTCCATTAACTTTACTTTTTTATTACCTTGCTCTGGATACAGGAAGTAAAATGGAC
>NW_007726291.1:405388-407798 GCF_000696425.1 Galeopterus variegatus | reverse complement strand
TTTTTTTCCATTAACTTTACTTTTTTATTACCTTGCTCTGGATACAGGAAGTAAAATGGACAAACTTCTTCCAGAAAAGTGGGATGAATTTCCATCCCACTAGAACTAATGATCGGGAAATGGAAGGCCTGTGTGCCAGCGTCATCTCTGGTCACCCCTGAAATGCCCCACAAGGGACCATGTCATTTCAAACCTCTGTGCCTTGGCCTATGTTGTTCCCTCTGCCTAGAACGTCCTTGCCCTCATTCTCTGCCCTGTGAAGTCCAGCCCATCCTTCAAGACTCAGCTCTCACGTGTCTGCTCCAGAGTCTTCGGACGCACCTATACCACGCCACACACCAGGCTGGGCAGGGGCTCCTCCTCCGGCTCTGGCAGCACTTCGCACAGAATACAGAACTTAGTCTGCATTCATTTTCCCCAATAGACTTTTTACATCTGAGAAATGTCATGAGACCTACCTCATAAGGTAAAAGTGTGTGTGTTTGATCAACTGGAAGGTGTTAGACAAATTATTGGAGGGTAATAAGCTACAGTCACTGCCTTCCTGCCTTGAAAAATGCCCCCAAAGTCTCAGGGTCTTCTCTTTGCACTCAGCCTCCTGCAAGCATGCTGTACGCATGCTCACACCACGACTTGGCTTCTGCTTTTTCTCCTGATGGGAATTGGAAAATGGTCTCTCCTTCCTCTTTAATGGAATGCTTAGCCATTGTTCAAGGTGGAGTTCAAGTCTGGAGTTTCTTTCAAACTTCTCCAGAGCTTCTGGTTTGTGTCGTCTACAAGGCATTTAGCATAATCTTGTATAATTCGTTATTTAAAAGACATGACCTGTCTCTTAGCTAAGCTGTAAATTTTCAACATTTAAAAAAAATCATCTCCAGAACCTAGCACAGTGCTTGGCAAATATCAGGTGCTCAAAAGTAGTGTTTGCTCATTGATCGAATGACTGCCTACAAGAGCAATCCATCCAGTGGCCACGTAGATTTAAGTTTTCATCTTTTGCCTTACACTATTTCTTAAGAAAGGGTCTGGTGGGAACAACCTCTTCATGGTCCTCACAGGAGAAATCTTTGAATCACCCACACACTAGGATGGCACAAAAGCACAGCGACTTTTCTCTGGCCACAAGCTCGAGGAACAAGGCAGACCTGAGAGACAGAATGTTCCACATGTGCTCTCAAGACAAGTCAGTGGTCCAGGCTTGAGAAACACTTGCCCCACACCAATGGCACAACATTCTTGACCACTGTCACTGTGACCATTCCTGACCACACAGACTGCTGGGGAGTAGACTTGGGTCTGGAGGAGCCTCATTCACACGGTTGTGTGAGGAGACAGGGAACCAAGTGTCACTCGGATACCCCTCTGCTGGGTTTGCTCGTGCTTCTTCCTCTACATGAACAGAGGACAAATTGGTGGNTGAATCACCCACACACTAGGATGGCACAAAAGCACAGCGACTTTTCTCTGGCCACAAGCTCCAGGAACAAGGCAGACCTGAGAGACAGAATGTTCCACATGTGCTCTCAAGACAAGTCAGTGGTCCAGGCTTGAGAAACCCTTGCCCCACACCAATGGCACAACATTCTTGACCATTGTCACTGTGACCATTCCTGACCATACAGACTGCTGGGGAGTAGACTTGGGTCTGGAGGAGCCTCATTCACACGGTTGTGTGAGGAGACAGGGACCCAAGTGTCACTTGGCTACCCCTCTGCTGGGTTTGCTCGTGCTTCTTCCTCTACATGAACAGAGGACAAATTGGTGGGTTCCCTCTCCAGAAAACTTCATTGCCCCCATTAAACTTTTAAAAGAATAACTTTTTAGCAATGGATTTTTCCTGCCATATATTGGTTTAGCATTTATGCAATTAAATGACTAGAAAGTAAGAGAGTGGTCAGGAAGCAAAAGAACAGGGAGGCCAGCGTCGCCCCTAAATTGAATAGGAGGAAAGATGACTTTTCTTCTTCTCTACTTCCTCTGCTTCCTCTTCAACCCCAGTTCTGTGAGGGCTGGTAGGTCGCTCACGCCTGCTCAGCTCTGATATCCTACGGACAGACGGACATCCCTGCACCTGGAGTCCTCGGACCCTCGGGGGAAGGGGGTCAGCTCCCGCCTCTTAAGAGACTGTTAAGAGTCTCTGCACTGAAGGCTGCTTACAAGGGGAACACAGAAGCACGGAGTGACTCATCCGAATTCCCTTATCATAATTTCCCACTATTTGGGCAAAAGCTAAAAATTAGGGTAGATTAAAAAGAAAAATGTAAAGCATAATTCTGGGGCCGCAACTTTTGGCTGCAGTACGACTTGTTAAAATGTTGTTTTCTGGGTCGGCCCGGTGGTGCACTGGATAGTGTGCCGCTTGGGAAGCGCGGCGGCGCTCCCGCCCGAGGGTTCGGCTCCCGCCCGAGGG
>NW_007726291.1:390854-404875 GCF_000696425.1 Galeopterus variegatus | reverse complement strand
GGGTAGATTAAAAAGAAAAATGTAAAGCATAATTCTGGGGCCGCAACTTTTGGCTGCAGTACGACTTGTTAAAATGTTGTTTTCTGGGTGCTCCCGCCTCTTAAGAGACTGTTAAGAGTCTCTGCACTGAAGGCTGCTTACAAGGGGAACACAGAAGCACGGAGTGACTCATCCGAATTCCCTTATCATAATTTCCCACTATTTGGGCAAAAGCTAAAAATTAGGGTAGATTAAAAAGAAAAATGTAAAGCATAATTCTGGGGCCGCAACTTTTGGCTGCAGTATGACTTGTTAAAATGTTGTTTTCTGCTCATGGTCTTGGGTCCAAAGTCACAATGCCTACAGCAAACAGGGCTGTTTCTTTCCTATTTAACACCTCGCTGTCCTGACACCAAGTGTCACCCTCAAACCTTTCTTTTTTTCTCCTTTGAGTTAGGATGGGATGGAGAGCCAGAAAGTAAAGAAGCATTTCCTCTACACAGTTTAACTAAGAGAGGCCTGATAGCTTGGTTTTCATGATTCTCATTGATTTTTCATTTGGGAATGCACATCAGTGCAACTGCCAATAACAAAGCCAGAAAAAAAAAAAAAGGGTCCCAACAGACACTTTAAGTATTTTTGTTATTAGGTGACAAATAACCATCTTTAGTGCTGAGTAGGATTACACTCAATTGGTTTATGGTTGCAGCAGGTCTCACTATGGGGTCAGTAATATATACGCAATTGCTTCCGGGCAATAGAAATTGGATGCATTTCTTTAACGGATTGCTTTTAGGTTCTACGCATAATACAAATAGATTTTTGGTTCGAGTGTTGGCACCTTCGATAGAGATGGCTTCAGGGTGAGTTTTGTTTATAGAGTTACTGGAGGGTGGAGGTGTGGGATAAGTCTATCTGAACTGATTGCTTCTCAAACCCGGTGGGAGAATGATACTGCATGCCTTTTAGATGCTTTGATTGTAGATAGATTATATCACATGGAATTAGTTCCTACAGAAAACTAAAGCAAGAGCATGAAATTCTCATAGATGTCTCCACATAGAGTGGAAGATTGTTTAGCTCTTCAGTGACCTTGACTCCGAAGTGTATGTGTTCATCAAGGAGATCTCAGGGATACTGAGATCAAACCCTTAGCTACAAACCCTCAAATAACAGAGAAAGATTAAAGTAGGGTGTGTACTGGGAGACCAGATTACTAAATCACGGGCCATTTGGTCCAGTTGAATTTCTGGCTTCAATTTTATTTCTTTTTTTTAAATTTAATTTTTTCACCCATTCGAATCCAAATTTATTCATTGTAACTACATACATACAGGCATTTGGCTACTTTATTACATTGTCTAGTATAGTTGGGCTCACTGATTTCTGGCTTCAATTTTGATAGAGGAATTGTTTGCTCAACTATGTTCTCTTAAGGCTGTCCAAATTTTCTTTTACAGCACCTCCTACACTATATTTTATAAATTACCTCCCAAACTACAAACACCAGCTCAACAAGGGGTCAAAGGCCAGTTATTTCTGTATTTCCTGTGGTTAACAGCAGATGCTAAATACATATTTGCTAAGAGAATGAAAACATCAGATTCACAATATGCCCCATAGATCAATATTTTTGTAGGGTCAGTGACTGCCACCCATGTATAGACACAGTTCCTGCCCTAAACAACCAATCCCCATACTCAGAAAGAATTCATTCTACTCCTGGATCCGAGCTCCTTCATATCACCTGCACTCGGAAGGAAAACATGAGAATAGAGCCCGGGTCCCTAAACCCTCCTCAGATTGCACCAGCCATTTTCTTTCTCAGCTGCACACAGCAAGAGTTATGCTCAAGCACTTCTCTGGTCACTAAATATAAGGGACTGACGTTTGCATAATGTCTGACAGTGTAGTGCGGGCATCTAGGAGGCGCTCGTGAATGCTGAATGCCAGGTTCCCAGAAGAAGCTATTGCAACCCAGGCACCGAGGCCGTAGCCGTGGACTCACTCCTGTCTCACCGTACATGAGTTAATGAATGGAAATCCCAAACCTATTTCCAAACAAGTCACTTTCCCAGAGCTGCTGCGTCTTTTTTTTTTTTTTTTTTGTCTTTTTTCGTGACCGGCAACGGATCGCAACCCTCAGTGTTGCGCCCGTACCGGACCGGACCGGCTACGGGATCGCAACCGTCAGTGTTGCCCCCGCTCCTTGCTCAGCCAGTGAGCGGCTGGGCTGTATGTGGGATCCGAACCCTCGGCGGGAAGCCGCCGGCTTCCCAAGCGGCGCACTGTAGCAGTGCGCCACCTGGCCGGCCCTTTTTTTTTTTTTTTTTTGTCTTTTTTCGTGACCGCAACGGATCGCAACCCTCAGTGTTGCGCCCGTACCGGACCGGACCGGCTACGGGATCGCAACCGTCAGTGTTGCCCCCGCTCCTTGCTCAGCCAGTGAGCGGCTGGGCTGTATGTGGGATCCGAACCCTCGGCGGGAAGCCGCCGGCTTCCCAAGCGGCGCACTGTAGCAGTGCGCCACCTGGCCGGCCCTTTTTTTTTTTTTTTTTTGTGGCTGGCCAGTTTGGGGATTCAAACCCGTGACTTTGGTGTTATAAGGCTGTGCTTTAACCAACTGAGCTAACTGGCCAGCTCTGAGCTGCTGCTTCTTATTGTTCCTTCCGCAATTGGAAAATTGCATTTCTATGTTGTTTGTTTTTAAGTTGTAGATCAGCTCCTGGCTGGGAATGCTCATCCCTGAGACATTTTTTCAGATGCCTCAGCCAGTGCCAGTCACAGTTCTACTCTACGCAAGGACACAGGGACAGTGGAGAATAGAGACTGCTCCCAGGTACTGGCGCCTCTGGGTGGGTCTGAAGATGCATTTCCAAAGAGTCGGGGCATTTGAGACTTAATAAAGTCTGGAAAACCCAGACTCCGCAAACAGTACCAATCGGAAGGCGCAATCAACTGAGACAAAGGATGCTGAAAAAAAAATCCTTAGGTTACCTTACAGGTTCTGGAACTAGGACCCTGGCTTCAGAATGTCTGTGAACCCTCTAAAATTTAAGCAGAATTTATTCTGAATGCAAACACTTGTGGCGAAGAGGGGATATAACAAATTTCAAAGGGGTCTGAATAAGAGGTTAGGAACTACTCGTTTTCTTAATTGGTATGTGAAAATACATTCTAACTGTACCTGGTTTTTAAAATATGCAATAATGGTTAACTAAGTTTCTTCTCTTTCTCCCTAAAGTTTCTAAATACTTTTAAAAATGTTTGTTTTTTTTAAAAGATAGATACTTATTTTCAGCATTAGATGAGCAATTCTTAAACTTTATGACAGGAGATACAAATTAAAATTTAAATACTTTATGGCAATCATGACTTCAACTTGCGGTGTCTTTGACTATTTCTGCTGAATAGTCTCAGAGTTGTTTAGTTACAGGTTTTGACGATGGGATCCTCTGTCCCTCTCCCCACCCCACACCCAGCCAACAATTTAAAAAAAAAATAGGTAAAACTTGAGTGTTAAACCAGCAATGGAAATATTTCAAAAATAAAGTGTAAAAATGACTTTCTCTAAATGAAAATCTCATTTACACTGTTTGTACACATAGGAACACTAAATCTGAACTTTAGAGTTGGTTCTCAAACTGTTAAGAATGGAGCGTGGAAGGGAGAAGGTCTATAACTTTGCAGGCCCCTGGGATGTGTCCTTACTGGTTCCAAAAATCCAATGTTCAGGTAGAATCAGCTTCTCTCCTTACATCTGGAGGGAGGGAGCAGAGGAAATTTACTCCAACATCCTCTCTCTAGAACAGGGGTTTCCAAACTTGGATGCATGTTAGAATCAACTAGGGAGCTTTGAAAAATCTCAATGATCAGGCCACACCCAGAACAATTAAATCAGAATTTATGGGGGTAGGTTCCAGGCATTGGTGTTTTATAAAGTGTCCTACGTAATTCCAGTGTGCAGCCAATGTTAAGAACCACGACTCTAGCAACACATAAATAAGTATTTTGAGATCAAATTTATACCAGGTTATTAATTTGCTTCAGAATATTTTTAAAGACTGCCAAAATGTCATTGTTTGCACATATCACCACAATTCAGGTCATTTATAGATGACCTCATTTATATCTCTTTTTATTAGGACAGTAAGTAAAAAGAGAGGTAGGCTAAATGCAATTGAATCCTAGAACAGAAAAAGATGTTGGTGGAAAAACTGGGGGAAGTTGAATTAAGTCTGTAGTTCAGTTAATAATATAGTACCAATGTTAATTTCTTAGTTTTGATAAATGCAACATGGTTTGAAGATGCGGACATTTGGGGAAGCTGGGTGTATACAGGAACTCTCTACCATCTTGACAATGCTTCTGTAAGTCTAATTATTTCAAAAGAAAAAGTTTAAAAAATTGAATTAAAAAAGTCAAGGCATGGGCCGGCCTGGTGGCGCACTGCTACAGTGCGCCACTTGGAAGCGCGGCGGCGCTCCCGCCGAGGGTTCGGATCCCACATACAGACCGGCTGCTCACTGGCTGAGCGAGATGCGGGCGCAACACCGAGGGTTGCGATCCGTTGCCGGTCACGAAAAAAGACAAAAAGGAAATAAATAAATAAATAAATAAAAAAGTCAAGGCAGAGTTGGTATTAATGGTGCAAAATTGTTGATTGACAATTTTAAATATTTAAAATATTAACGATTTTAAATGTTAAAATTAAAAAGTTAATTTTAATTTTAATATTCTAACAATATTAAATATTCTTGGGCATAATGTCCTGCACTGTGGATTTAGACACTTTATCAATGAATTCAACTCGTAGGGTTAGGGAAACTTGGGGAAATTTCCAATTTCCTGTCTACATTCTGCTTTATATATCTTTCCTCCAGTTTCATCTAGATCCCAAAAAATGTCAACAGCAGTTAATTTTGAAAGAACCACTGATAATATCTGACCTGGGAGTCATATATTCCAGTATTAGAAATTCTACTATTAGGAATGATAACACTGCCAGTAATAAAATCTTGCATTTGTACAGTACTTTATAGTTTGTTTATATGCACTTTCTAAGCATTAATCTTGTTAGATTTGCATCAAGAAATAGGCAAATACATGTGGTACACTAAATGCTGTCATAAAGAATGAAGCTTCCATTGCATTTTATTATAAAACACCTAGTATTGCACCTGTATAAATCAAACACACACTCAGCTCACAGTACACAAGCACAATTCGAAAGCACAGTTATTAAAAGATCCCGTGTTAGTGTCAAGTGGTATGTAAAGGGAAGGCAGGGGACATACTATAAAGCTGGTGCTTACTGACTTATGAATCCCCAGTCCAGAGCTGGTCACACTAATTGGTGGGGGCAGCTTTTGTTTTTCCCTTTCCTGCCAGGAAAAGGAGAAAAGTTTGGATTACCAAAGAGGCACCAGTGATGTCTGCTGGCCCAGGTGCTGTCTTGGCTATGGCTCACTGCCCCTGAGTCACGGCCACCCCTGTGCCCCTCTGTTTCCATCTCCTTGTGCTAGTGTCTCCAGTGCTAGTGCTACTGGTTTTTGATTTCCTCTGGGCCCCCGCGGGGCATCAGGCCCATCTGGCCGTTAGCGTTGGCCGGCTCCGGCTCTTTTCTGCTCACCTGCAGCTGGCTGCCCACCACACCTCCCACCGCTGGAGAAACCCTCCACCCAGACTCCAGGAAGGTGGTGCAGATGGCAGCGCTTTCTCTGAACCATGCCAGAAGGAGGGTTCATACCCTTTTCATCACTGTCCCCCATGAAGCCTGCATGTTGCCAACTCCACTGCTAGATGGTGTGAGATGATTTTCTCAAGCCTGGCCTCTATGCATGCATGCACACACACACGCACACACACCCAGACTCCAGGAAGGTGGTGCAGATGGCAGCGCTTTCTCTGAACCATGCCAGAAGGAGGGCTCATACCCTTTTCATCACTGTCCCCCATGAAGCCTGCATGTTGCCAACTCCACTGCTAGAGGGTGTGAGATGATTTTCTCAAGCCTGGCCTCTATGCATGCATGCACACACACACGCACACACACACACACACGCACACACACACGCACACACACACAAACACACACACACTTTGCTGGCCAGCACAGAGAACCAGGCGTAGCTGGATGGGACGACTGGACTTTGCGGTGTGCACTTCCTTTCTGTGATGTATGGCTTTCATGCCCTGCCTCTCCCAGGAGAAAAGTGACTTCCTACCTTGCAATCGATTCCTTCTGGCCAGTGCTGTTAGGGCAGCCATTGGGGCGTCCCTCTTCCTCTTCCGCCCAGGAGAACATGCTCATTGTTTGAGTCTTGTTTACTCAAAAGTGAAGTCTAATTGGGACTCATCTGGAGTTCATGGGCTCTTTTAGTAGAGTAAACTTACTTGGGAAATGTGAACAATGGAAATTTGATTAATTGAAACTTATGGTTTCCTTCTAATTAGTGAAAAAAGTAGGAAGAGCAATGTACGAGGTTTACAGCGATTCTCAGGAGAAAAGGGTAGAAACATTTGCATGTGTGAAAGTAATTGTTCTAGATGTGTATTTGTTTAAAAACACTTTTATTATTATTACTGTGTTGGCTCCTTTCCACTACAGCTTCTCTCTTGCCTGCCCTCTGGCCCAGTTCCCTGCAGGCTCCAGGGACAGGGGCTGACCTCAGCGCCAACCCCGCCCCATTTCTTGAAAAAGATGTGGCTTTGCTTCTGCTTTCTGTTCCTGAACACATCACCACCTACAATGTCATTAATTTATAGGGTGACTATATGTTCCAGTTTGCCCAAGCCAGTCCCAATTCACATCCCCTTTTATTCACAGCATCCTAGTTCAGATAATAAATCATATGGCCACCCTGTCTGTTTGCAGCTCCCCGAAGCTCAGTGTATCCATGTGTGGATACAACTGGTCACCTCTCCTCCTGACCAATGTGGATGCCGCCTGTTCTTGCTTTGGAGCCCATCCTGCCTTGATGGCACCGTTCCTGGGGCAACAGCTCCTCCATACTGTCTTGCTCAGCCACTAACCTAACTCTGATCTGTTAGTATTTTAGAAAATCATCTCTGTAATTCTAAACATTCAAAGGAGCACACACACGTGCATGTGTGTGTGTGTACAGAAGAAAAAGAGTATGAAACATTTGCTTAGAGTAGCTTATTCTTATCTAGGAATTGGTACAGGTATTCACTGTACTCTTTTGATAACTTTTACATTAAGAAGAAAATTGAAATTTTAGTAAAGATATTCCTTACTTCTATTGCAAAACACCACGTTACACAGCCAAACTGAAAGACCATTGAAAGCAAATACTTCTCGCAGGATGAGTGATCTGAATTTTTGATTTTTTATATTCTCTCTACTTCAGCTTAGACAGTGAAACTGCACAGACACTTTTCATTTTGAATTTATCATCAAATTCACTTCCTGTTATTGTTATTCCCACACTGGAAAGAAATGTTTAATTTCCAGAAGTTTTCATTTAACTTTAATAGAAAACAAACCCATACAGATCTACTTTAAAAAAAAAATAAACATTTTGGTCTGAATACGAATCTGCTTGATTATAAGAAGTAGTTTACCTAATGATTTCATGATATTAGCATCACCCTAATTATATCCTTTGGCTGTTCCAGGCATGATCACAAGGCCTTTGAAATTTGAATGATGAACTTGGACTGACCCCAGACCCCGGGACCCAAGTGGCCTGCAGCTGATTTCACTGCGGACGTTGTTCAGTGCAATTTCAGGTTCTGAGCTTTTCCTCCAGGTTCTGGGGGCCGGGCAGCACTTACGTCTCATCTGTGAATGCTATTCCAAAGTATTCCTTTTCCTTCAGGTTGAAGTGAGATGCCACGAGGTCAAGAAGCTCCTTGGCCAAAAGCTTGGGCTGGAGGGAGAGTACAATGGAAAAAGGGTAAGTGACCAGAGATGACTTCTCCTAAAACATGTAATCTCAGGCTTCTATAATGTTTTCAGTGGAATATCTCAAAGCCCAAGTATATCAACGCAAATGATTTTTATAAATCCCAAAAGAGTAGACAATGAGGACACTGCTGAGCAAAGATCAAATAAAGGGTCGTCAGTGGATTGAGACCTTCTGCCTTGTTTCCCCAGTTTTGTTCTGTCAACATATGGTACTTGTCTTTGGCAGGGCTATCAAACCCTGTGGCTTTCCTTCCCCACATTTTATGCTGAATGGACAAGAAGATGCCTTATTTTTTTAAATAAATTAATGTATTTAACAAACACTTATATAGTTTTTGCTCTGTGACAGGCACTGTTCAAAGCACTTTACAAATATGGTCCGCCCTCTGTGTCCACAGGTTCTGCATCCCAGATTCAACCAACCACAGACTGAAAATATTTTTTTAAAGAAAACCAATAAAATATAAAAATACAACAATAAAATATAATACAAATAAAAAACAATACAGTATAACAACTATTTACAGAACATTTACACTATAAATAATCTAGAGATGATTTAAAGTACATGGGAGGGTGTGCATAGGTTATATGCTAATGCCACATGCTTTGGATTGAATGTCCCCCCAAAACTTAATCCCCACTGTAACTGTTGAGGGTGGGAAATCCTATTATGGTAATTGGAAGGTGGAGCTTTGAAGAGGTGATTAGATTGTGAGGACCATGCCTTAGTGATGGATTAATCCATTTGATGGTGTAATGGCAGTCGTTGGCATGGTTCTAAGGGCTTTAAAAGGAGAACATAGGAGAGTCTCCCTGCTCTGCTATTTTGCCATGTGAGATTCCTGTGTCACTGTCATCACCAGTAAGGCCATCATCAGATGTGTTCCCTGGACTTCGGACTTCCCAGTCTCCAAAACTGTAAGCAATAAATTTCATTCTCTTACAAATTACCCAGTTCCAGGCATTTTGTTATAAGCAACAGAAATGAACTAATATACTACACTATTTGATATTTGAGCATTTTCAGATTTTTGTATGCTTGATGGATGCTGGACCTAATCCCTGTTGGCTATGGAGAGACAACTATACCAGCATCTTTAATCCTCATCACGTTGTGATGAGGTCATCTTATTATTAATCCCCTTGTGCAGGGAGGAAACAGCACCTGGAGATTAAACAAGTATTGGGAGGGACTGGGATTTGAATCCTGGCCATCTGCCCTCAATCACTCTACATGTTCCTGTAATTTTACATACAAACAATACAAGTGCCCTCCTGCAAGAAATGTTAAAATTAAGGTGACAGAGCCTTGGGAATAGCATTTGAGAATAAACTAAAATTTCACCCTCCTTTTAACTTTTCATAGGAGGAGAGCAGTCTTCACATACGTATTTATATGTTTTGTTATAAACTCTTTCTTTAAAATCTCTGTCAATCTAAAGAAGTACATCAGAGCTTGAGGCATAAAATCATTGCAGATGTTTGTGAGTAATGTCAATCCATTGTTCACCTTGGTCTATCACTATTGAAATGACCACAGAACACCAAGCACTGCAGTGTGGGAGGAGGGAAAGCCTGTCTGATGGGAATATCAGGCTAAAAGAGGTATTTCTAAATTACTTCCAGGTCATGCCTGGGAAAACACATTGCTTTTTCTCTAGGACAACTGCTCTATTCCAAGCGTATTACTGGACATCTCCAAGCTCAGAGCAAAAACAGACTTCCGAAGAGAAAATGTGTGTGTGTGTGTGTGCATTTATGTGCATTATTTTCAGTCTTCCTGAGAATATTTCCTACTCTGGAGGCTATCTTTGTTGCATTTCTGTGTTCGGAGACTGGATAAGATATAAATCAAGAGTTACATGACAGTTTGATTTCTTATCTCACTTTTTGGGTGCTGCTGTGGATTGAATTGTGTCTGCCCAAAATTCATATGTTGAAGCCTTAATCCCCAACACAATGGTATTGTGATACAGGGCCTTTGGGAAATAATTAGCTTTAGATGAGGTCATGAGAGTGGCCCTCATGATAGAATTAGTGCCCTTATAAAGAAAGACATCAGAGAGCTTGCTTCCTCTCTCTTTCTCTCTCCCCACCATGTGATGACATGGCTAGAAGGTAGCTGTATGCAAGTCAGGAAGAGAGCCCTCACCAGAAACAGACATTGATCTGGGACGTCCAGCCTCCAGAAAATAAATTTCTTTCTCACAAGAAAATTAATTTCTGTTGTTTAAGTCACCCAGTCCGTGATATTTTGTTCTGACAGCCAAGCAGACTAAGACAGGTGCACTTCCTTTAATTCAACAGACATTTATTTATTGAGTACCTACTGTGTGCAGGACACTAGCCAAATGCTGAAGAAGATACAAAAATGAGCAAGAAACAGCACCTGCCAATAAGGACCTTCAACTTTCATCAGGGCCACAGAGTCAGAGCTAGTGTTCAGTTTAAAAAGCCCAGGCAGGTGCCTGCCACCCTTTGCTGCCTGGTTCCTAGGCTCAGGGGGGCGGCCTCAGGACCCTGAAGACCATCAGTCCACCAGTGAAAACTGATTCAACTGACAAGAGTGGGTTTGAAGTTATGGCGGAACTTCCTCCCCAGAAGACAGAAATCAGCAGGGGAATCCATCTTGATAAATCAACCCCATCTTATAATCTGTCCTTCCATTCACACTAAACTTTGAGAAAGTGAAAAAGCAATCTCTGGAACCACCAGCAAATTCAAGATTTTATGTCAAGGCCTCCTTCACTGATAACAGAAATTCTACCCTGGGGGGAGACTGAGGGGTCAACATGGCACATCTCAGAATGTCACTGATGAATTATGAGGTAGAATGCAAGCGAGAGATCCTGAAGCATCATGGAAATGATTGCTTGCTAGGGGCCAGCACTGTCTCCCCCCAAGAAGGCATCTGGCTGCCCAGTTACAAAGCACTGAATGCACTGGTTGTGACTGGCTAAGGTAGTGTGGCTGCTTTTTAAATTGCAACATGGAGATGCTCCTCAACTGACGATGGGGTGATGTCCCAATAAACCCAATGTCAGTTGAAAATATGGTAAGTTGAAAATGTATTTAATACACCTAACCTGCTGAACATCGGAGCTTAGCCTCTCCTACCTTAAACATGCTCAGAACCCTTATATGAGCCTATGGCTGAAGAAATACATGACACTGTAGAGTGTCAGCTGTTTGCCCTTGAGACCCCATGGCTGACTGGGAACTGCTGCTCACTGCTGCCACCCAGCTTCACAAGAGAGTATCACACCACATATCGCTAGCCCAGGAAAAGATCAAAATTCGAAGTACCAGTTTCTACTGAAAAATCCTAAGTCAAACCATGTAAGTCAGGGACCATCAGCACTATATTTTTTTTGTCCAAACAACTGACATCTCTTTCAAAGTAGTCACAAAATTTCTAAGATGCTTGCTATTTGTAAAACATTTTCGGTAACATTTTTGGGTTTGTCCTTGAAGCTTGTGTCAGATTTGTAAAAGCACCCTCACTGGTGATAAATCTTTTTGTGCTCAGAACAGATTCGATTTTTTTCAAAGGTCAAATGCCACGTGAAGTCCAGACTAGTGAATGGGAAGCGAGGAGGAGGAGTGGGTGGTCATGCTGGGTCCACCCTGTTTTCTAAAATGAGGTGTGACTATAAAGTAATTATTGTGGGTTCTTGGGCATGATGGCAAGAGATCCAGCCCACCCTTGCAAATGACAGAACTAAGATTACTTTCTCTTTGAGAGTTCAACTTTAAAGCAATATCTCAATGGATTTGATCAGAGATGCATAAGTTTACCCAGAAAGAGAAAGAATTATTTGCAGGGCTGGTATAGTTAATCCATAACCTGCTTCAATGTATTCACTATCCCATGGAGTGGGTGGGGGGTGGATGGAAGGTTGGGTGTGCGGAGGAGGTTGATATAAGTTTACCCAGAAAGAGAAAGAATTATTTGCAGGGCTGGTATAGTTAATCCATAACCTGTTTCAATGTATTCACTATCCCATGGAGTGGGTGGGGGGTGGATGGAAGGTGGGGTGTGCGGAGGAGGTTGACGGAGCAGTTTGGGGGGAGGAAGACAAGCTGGGGAAGCAAATGTGATTGTAGCCAATAGGCGTTGAGTATTTGGGCTCCTTACCCAGTGGTAAGGCCTTTTAAATGGCAGAAATGGAGGTATGGGGTTACTTTAGCTGATTGTATTACATTTAACTCTTTTTCTTCTAATTCCGTGCCTTCTGAGGAACTCATTGAGGCATTACTATGTCCTTGATATGGTGCTGAGCACCCTCACATGTGATCTCATTAGTGTCGAAAATAGAGCTGATCACTCCTTTGCCAAAGAAGAGTCTAATACTTGGAGATGTCAGGCTGGCAGTCCTCAGTCTCCTAGCGAAGCCAGGATCCAAAACGAGGTCTTGATACACACAATGGAATATTATTCGGCCTCAAAAAGGAATGAAATTCTGACACAGGCTACAACATGGATGAACCTTGAAGACATTACACTAAGTGAAAGAAGTCCCCCACAAAAAGATAGTGTATCATTCCTTATATGAGGTCCCTAGAATAGGAAAATTCATAGAAACCATAGAATAGAGGTTGCTAGAGGTTGATGTGCCCTGAGGGCCCTGCCTGGGTAAGGGTTATACAGTCATTTGAAGCCAGGATACTGACACCGTGGATTTATACATCAGTACTTTGAACTTGGTTAATGCGAGTCTTCCCCACGGGTGAAAAATTAGGTGTCTGAGCTTCAGACGTAAAGAAATGACTCCACACACTGAAAAATTCATCAGAAGAATGGATACTACCTTGGGGGCTTGTGGAGACTGACTTTTGGTCTCTCCATGGTGACATGTCCTTTTTACATAGGAACTTCTACAAAAAGAAAACAATTTTTCTTGGTGCCTTAAAAACTGAAGGCAGTTAAAAAGTTCTGGGCAATAGCAACATGACGGGAATAAACATTATCTTCTCAAATGAACTCTTTTTCAAGGATTGCACCTACATGGATGTCTATCTTTTGTTAAAAAAATTACAAAGGTCAGTCCCATTGCTTTATATGACAGTTATTCTAGATCATGTGTGTCGCCACTCTCCATCAAGAAAAGCCTCCATTTGTCACCCACAACTTACAAATGGAGAAATAAAGGCAGTGAAGAAGGTGACAATGGATCCCAGAAGACACTGAGGTTACAACTCCTGAATCTGAACTCCTTTTAAAAGCCACACACTTTTTCCGTTTTCATGGTGACCAGCAACAGCCTGGATGGCGGCTGCTCCACCTGTGAGACTGAGAGCTCCCACCCAACACCCGAAGGATGTGTAGTGTGAGCAAGACATAAACCTCAGCACTGAAACCGCTGAGACTTTGGGGTTTACGTGTCATCATAGAATAATCTAGCCCATCCTGACTGATGCAAACACCAAATCTTTGATCTCCGTACGGTTGGTTTAAAACCATTTCAGGCATCAGCCCCTTGATTTCCTGATTTTGCAAATGAAGACAATATCCCACCTCAACATGATGGTGATTAATGAACTACGTTGTTCTGAAAGTTTCTTAAACTCATTTAGAGAAGGTTGCTGAGTAAGCAGAAAGCTGTCTGCTATTATGCACTTTGAAGGGATGTTTACAGAATCCTGCTGATTATAATTTGCCAATTACTCATGCAGTAAACATTTGTGGAGCTTTGCAGGGATCGGGGTGGGAGCGAGGCCAGAAAGGCAGCCTGTAGCTCAATCAAGTTCTCCAGGACAAACTGGGCAGGAGCCTAAACACCACCAGAATCAGGCAAGAACTGTGTGTCTTGGGTTAGAAACAGCCTCTTCTGGGTCATTGGTGCCAGCCTGACCCTACAAGGTCATTGCATTTAAGACTGACGTTCTCTCAGCCTGTCATTAACTTTATTCACTCAACATTTTCTCTGTTCTCTTTTTCTTTTTCTCTCTCAGACTTTCCATTGTGCGTCTAAGCTTTCATTCATCTGTATATCTGACAGATAAAATCTCGTTACATACATCCCCCTCAAAACGCACTGCTTAGTGGTGCTGCTCCTGTGCTAACAGGATGGAATTTCCAACAAGAAATGAGCCTGAAACCTGG
>NW_007726291.1:389058-390031 GCF_000696425.1 Galeopterus variegatus | reverse complement strand
GTGGTGCTGCTCCTGTGCTAACAGGATGGAATTTCCAACAAGAAATGAGCCTGAAACCTGGACTTCAGCCTCGTCCTTCAGGAGGGACTTCAGCCCCCACCATGCACATCTGGGTTCTGAGGGCTCTGGACTAGTTCAGTGGGAACCCTGCACATCCCCAGTATATCATAGGTTCCAGATGAGGCCCTGTCTACTTCTTGGCCTGCCTTCCTCCAGGTGGGACATGACCAATGGTAATGCTCAAAATAGCATTTAACCTGTGTGCAGGGCTGACAGGTGCTCTGGGCACATCCACATGACAACGGTCCTTCCAGGAGTCAGATGATGAGGGCACCTGGCACCTCTCCAATTCTTCCTGGAATAGATTTACCATCACTTACATATTACACCACCACTTTGAGCCTTACAAGTATATATCCCAGATAGATGATCATGGACAAATAGTATAAACTCAACCTCTCTGTGCCTCAGTTTTATCACCCATAAAATGATAAACTAGAGTCGATGAAAATGGATCCTTATCTGAAAATACTGTTCTTTATGTTATTATTAAATTTATCTTCTTTTCCTAAAACTACCCAGCCTCCTCAAAGTTCTTATTCACTCATTCTAAAAAAACTTTACAACCATTTGCATCCTCCATGATTTCTTAACATCCTGTCTTTCCTATATTATCTCAGGCAAGTTACTTAACCTCTCTGTGCCTCAGTTTCCTCAGCTGCAAAAGGGGGATCATGACTGTTTCCGTATCACAGGCTGTGATGAGGACTAAATGAATAAGTAATGATCTACATGATGCACTTAGAACGGTGCCTGGGACACAGACAGTGTTATATGTGTTCATTATTTCAGATCCTCATGACCTCATGTATGAATTATAAAAAAAACCTTCTAAATGGTATCAAGTTCTAAATGCCAGTGTGGTATTTAAAGCCACTCTTAGAATCTAGCTCATCTACCTATCCAACCTCAC
>NW_007726291.1:386844-388518 GCF_000696425.1 Galeopterus variegatus | reverse complement strand
TCCTGGAACCTGTGACTATTACCTTATATTACAAAAGATGTGATTAAGTTTCTTGCCAGGCCAAACTTATCCAATATTACCCAAGTGGGCCCTAAATGCCATTACATGTCTCCTTTTAAGAGAGAGACAGAGGGATTTTTGAAGTAGACCCCCCACATGGGAGAGAAGAAAAAGAGGGTGTATGAAGACAGAGGCAGAGATTGGAGTGTCTTTATCACTGGAGTCAAGGAACTCCAGCAGCCGCCAGAAGCTAGAAGAGGCAAGACACCGATTCTCCACCCAAGTTGCCTGCAGAACTGTTGGAGAGTAAGTTTCTGTTATTATCAGCCACCGAGTTTGGACTATTTGTTACAGCAGCCACAGGAAACTAATACCCACTCTCAGATTGAAGCCCCAAAGATCTAGAACCTCCCCTCCCAATCCCCCCAGTTCCTGGAATACTGTTCCTACTTGCAGGACACTCAGTATTTGCTGGCTGTTTGAGACATGAGTGATCTCATTTCAAAGCCTTTTTTTGGTATTTGTGTTCCCTCTGTCAGTTCTGGTGACATTCTGGGCAGAGAAAGCGGAAGAGCCTTTGTCTCAGAGCTGACCCTGGACCAGTCAACGGCAGGGTGGGCTCCACCGTGGCCGGTGGACTCTCCCTCCGCAAATCACAGATTCTAAATCAAAGGAATTGCCACTTCTGAGTTAACTGCATTGAAAAAATAAAATAAAACCTCAAACAGCAACCATCAAACGGCTCCCATCTGCACTTTGGGAGCAATCATAGCTGTGTCTGAGGACCGACCCTGTCAACTCTCCCTTCTCGCCAAGGGTGTTTTTGACAATTCACTTGTCACTGCAGGGTGCCAGGGGAGGAGACATGCCCACCCCGATGACACGGCCACAGCTGGGCTCTGTGCCTGACGCTGCCCGCCCCCGCCCTGTGAGATGGCAGAGAGGGTCGGTGGCGGGAGCGGGCGGAGTGTGGCCAGTCTGCCCCTTCATCCTCGACAGGAGGGGCTGGGTTAGCTTTCCTGACAATCCAGAGGGAGGGAGGGGGTGAGGGGGGCTGCTGGGGTGAAGGACACCTCTCTGAAGCCCTGCCTATTATCCCGTTTCCTCGCCCTCACCCTGGGGCTCTGAACAGCTCAGCAAGTGCTTATTATTCCTGGGGAGGGGACCTGAAGAGGAGGCGCGGGATGCAGTCACTCTGGGCAGCTTCTGTGCAGTGCAGGGATGTGGGCTGGGTGGCTGCTCCCCTCCCCCATTGCCCTCTGGGTGCTGCACTGATTGGTGGGAGGCTAGTGTCCTTCTGCCCTCTCCCAGCCTCTCCCTGATGCTGTGGCAGGCGACAAAGGAAGGCTCCTTCCTTTATGCAGATTGATGTGGAGAACAATGGGGCCTGCATCTTCTTCTCTCCCCAGTACCCCAAATAGGTAGGGGAGGTCCCAAAGAGAAGGTCAGAGAACCTCTGTCAGGCAGCAAGCTGGTCCTGCCAGAGGGAGTGTCTCTCTACCCCGAGGTCCCTATGCACCTGAATCCAAACCCATCAGCGGACATGAGACAAACCCTTCACCTCCAGCTTAGGAGTGAATGGCCGCATAACATCACAGCAGAGCTGGCTGCAGACACAGTAGCTGATAATGGCAGTGACTGTTGAGTGCAGCATCTGTCTCAGCCTGTACTGGG
>NW_007726291.1:356856-386484 GCF_000696425.1 Galeopterus variegatus | reverse complement strand
ACACAGTAGCTGATAATGGCAGTGACTGTTGAGTGCAGCATCTGTCTCAGCCTGTACTGGGTACTTCGCATAAATTCACTCAGTCAATCCTAGAAACCAAAAACCTGTGAAGGAGATGCCAGGATGACCCCTTTTTGATAAAGGAGGGAACCAAGGCACAGAGAGGGAAGTAAGTTGCCAAACTTCCACAGCAGAAGTGGCAGGGCTTACACTACAGTCAGGTGCAGGTCATGGGTCACTGGACTCTGTGAAGAGCCAGAGACCATGATCTGGCCCACTTAAATCACACGGCAGGAAAGGAAGGCTCAGAGGGGTCCAGGCACCTGTCCAAGGACAGGGAGGTCACCTTAGTTAGCAGTAGAGGTAGGGCCAGCATCCCAGGGCCTCATCACATTCTCTGCCCCTCCTGATAGTCTACTTAGGTAGGGATGGAGCAGGTCGCAAAGCTCTGAAGCAGGAAGAAAGAAAAACAAAGGTACACAAAGGAAAAGGGGGTCCTGGTAGGAAAAGAACAGACTATGCTCAGGTCTAGATGCACTGGGCTCCCTCCCCGTGGGCTGTTCCTCTCACTGGGGGGCTACCATGCACCAGCATGCCTCCCCTCCCCACTCCACCTGGTTCTGGGCTGCAAACTCTACATACATCACCTCACTTAATCTTCAAAACAGTCCTGCAACAGTCTAGGGATGAGGACACTGGGATTTAGAAGTGCTCAGCAATGCACCCAAGATCACAACCCCAAAGGGCTCAGGGTCTCCAAGGGGCGTGGGTTAGGGCTGACTCCATAGCCTCACTTTAAAATTTTTTATGTATTTATTTATTATTAAATTAAATTTTAAAAATTTTAAATCTGACAATTAAAAATTGTACTTATTTATGGTGTACAACATGACGTTTTAATATATGAATACATTGGGGAATGACTAAATGAAGCTAATTAACAACTCCATCACCTCCCATCCTTACTTTTTTTTTGCAGGGACAACATTTAAAATCTACTCCATTAGCAATTTTCAAGTATGTGCTACACTGTTAACTATAATCACCATGATCTACAATAGGTCTTCTGAACAAAGCCTTGTTTTAAACACTGGGGCATAGATTAGCAAGTCACAGGCTACTCTGAAGTCAAAACGTTCAGGAAGGGTTTGCAGCTGCTTTTTCTTGAATATAATAGGATTTTGCTAGAGAGTAAGTTCCCAGAGGGCAGGGACCACTTTTTACTAATATTTGTAGTTCTACACGTTAACACAGCACCTGACACACAGAAGATGCCTAATAAAGGTTTCCTATTATGAGAACGGGGTAGACTGAAGGGTGGATTATTCACTCGTGGTACCAGCCCAGCAGGGACACAGACACGGGAGAGGATGAAGCCTGGTTTGAAGCAGAGAACTGCTAGGCAGAGCTTGTGGCACCTCACAGCTAGATGGGACCAGATGTCATATGCTGAGTGATGCCGGGGTCACCAGGTTCAATCAGATCTTACATCTCCAGGCACCCAGGAAGGGGTTCCGTGATACATACTTTGGCAATGTTACTTGTCTACTCAAGGAAGGACGTGTCCTGAAGGACGTGTTCTGTCCCAATTCCTATCCCCCATATGAATGTACCTCTCCCTCCCACCCCGACTTCTCCCCCAACCAACTATAGTCAGAGTCGGCTCCTTTAACTGCTTCCCCCCTCTTCCCCTTTTCTCTCTCCCCCTCCAAGGGACTCTGCCATTTAACCTAGAGATGGGGACTGCCTGGCAACAGCCTTTTTAGTGTCCCAGCTGTTCCACCCCTCCCCCACCATTCCTCTTTAGACTTTTACTCCCTTGGTGTCTTCCTCTCATTTCCACATCGTTCCTCCCACATTTTTCTCAGAGCATTCTCTGAGAAGCTCGGGTTGATATCAGCCTGGGAGGGACTCTTTCTCATCGTGCATTTGCATGATGCCCAATGGGAAGGCTTTGACAGGCGTGCAGAATGACTGCTTCCCTAGAAATGCAAAGTGCTCACCAGCCGGCTGGGGAGCCCACTGTATTCAAGATCCCTCCTGGGGACTGTGAGAGGGGGCAGGTGTTCATTAGGGATGTCTCCTTATTAACAGAGTAACCCCCAGACCCCAGCCTGCTCATGGCAATGTCACTAGGGCTGTTAGTCCACGGTGGCTCCCCTCAGCCACCTCTCTGCATCAGTGAAATGAAAACTCTGTTTCGGTGAGGGGAAAACACAAAAAGACACTCAGAACTCAACCGCCTCTGCCAGATAGGGCTGCCAAGTCTGCAGCCCAAGTTCTGAGATACCTATTGTGAGGTATCTCGGGAGCATAGCTCCATCTTCTCAGGATTCAAAGCTTCATCTTCCACGGCTGTCTTGCCTACCACTTCCATTTTTTTTTTCTTTAAAAAGAAGCCTGCTCTGCACACAGTAAGGACCCTATCTCGTCCTACAAAGAGGAATAAATTACCATTTTGGATGTAACTGCCTGTACATTTACTGGGAGGTGAAATAAGTACTCTAAGATCAAACAACACCCTGATAGACTGGTTACCTTTCTAGGGGCCACCTGGCACCAGGGCCAATTCAAACCAGTGTCTTCATGACACTGCACACTAAATAATCCCACTTGTTTGGTGCTCAGGGAAAATCTGAGAGGGGTGTCATCCAAGGACATGGGGAGCAGCCCTTGACACTGGAGTTTTGAAATAGGTTCTCCATGGTACGTATAGAGCCATGAAGCCTTAGGAAAGATTCAGTCATTTGAACAGTTAATTTTGTAGTCAGCACTAGCTAGGAGCTCTTAGGAGTTCACTAGTAAAGGGGTGGTATAGCAATAGGGCAGAGAGGAAGAGTAAAGGTGGGGCCATTTTCAGGGACAGGTAGGTTGCTTGGTACCGTTCCAGTGTAATGGACCAAAAGGGTGGCCCTGTGATACCTCCTGTCCTTTGCCCTGTGCGTGGGTGGCATTGGAGAATGTGGCTCCATGGCCGCCATATTGGATAGAGAAAGCGTGCCTCTGGTTTGATGGTGGTGACCGTCAGAGATTCCAAGTGGGTTAAAAAAAAATAAGATAGTGCTATGATTTCCCTTAAATGTAAGAGCCCTTTCATCAAATCTGGGCAGTGGATTTGTAGTTGGACTACAGGGCTTCAAAACCCTGTTCTTCTGAGGTGTAAACTCATCAGCAACTACCTGCACTTTGAAATGTTGGAACAATAACAGATGCTTCATAAGGTTGTTTATAAATTATCATTTATAAACTATTTGGTGCATGACAGGTGTTCCCATCGAGGGTTTCCCCTTTCTCCTTAATCGGTAACTGAATCCCTATAAAAATTACTCATTCCCTTGTCACTTTGACAGGGACCTTTTCTGACCAGAATCTAAATCCTCTTTGGAGTGAACTGTCATCCTTTATCTTGGGAACCATGAATAAATCATCACTACATGGTAGAGTACAGAGAATAGACAACTTTCCTTGGAATCAACTTATTTGAGTAGCTTTACCCTAAATAGCACACTTTCTTACTCCTAGTGTCTGCTCAGTAATACCTGCCCCATTCACGGGAGAAATTCACCTTCTCACATCTGTCCCTGCCTATTGCTTCTTTAGGGTTAAAATCACATTTATGGCAAGAAGAAAAAGACGTTTCTCTCTGGCTCCAGTGATTTGCCCCAAGACACAGCATCAGTTGTCAGCATTTTAATTTGGAAGCTCCCTAAGTCCTGTCCCGGTGGCTCCTTATCCGCACAGTTCTTGCAGATTGCTGGCAGGTACCTGCTAGAGAGTTACATCTTGCTCTGCTGATGATGTCATTTTCAACACAATTAAAAAGGCACTCTCACTGGGGTAGGAGAGTAGTGAAAAAGTACGCAGATCCTGGTCTCCCAGGAGGCTAGGGAGGAAAGATCCACTTTTGGCTGGAAAATATTTATTCCTGAAGAGCAGTTTCATGGAAGTCAGACAAGCAAAGATGCAGAGACAACACAGCCCTCTCCCTTCCGATATGCTAATTAAGTGGATGAAAATAAATGATACAAAGAAAACTCGTATGTTTGTAATACCCTTGTTCTTGGACCAAATATATTATTTTGTTATTTACCTACATCCCACTTACTTCAAAAGGTTCAGAAGAGGCTTACAGAATTTTTTTTTTTTTTGTCTTTTTTACTGACCGGTAACGGGATCGCAACCCTCGGTGTCGCGCCCACACTGTGCTCAGCCAGTGAGCGGGAACTGGTCTCCACATGGGATCTGAACCCTCAGTGGGAGCGCCGCCGCACTCCCAAGTGGTGCACTCTCCAGTGCGCCACTGGGCCGGTCCTGAGGCTTACAGAATTTTAAGTAAATTTTAAAAAAGGGATGTTAAGAACTCAGATACGACAGAGTCCATCAAAGAGGATCAGGACATGAGATTAACTAATTCCTATTGCCGGGCAGAGTNTTTTTTTTTCTTTAAAAAGAAGCCTGCTCTGCACACAGTAAGGACCCTATCTCGTCCTACAAAGAGGAATAAATTACCATTTTGGATGTAACTGCCTGTACATTTACTGGGAGGTGAAATAAGTACTCTAAGATCAAACAACACCCTGATAGACTGGTTACCTTTCTAGGGGCCACCTGGCACCAGGGCCAATTCAAACCAGTGTCTTCATGACACTGCACACTAAATAATCCCACTTGTTTGGTGCTCAGGGAAAATCTGAGAGGGGTGTCATCCAAGGACATGGGGAGCAGCCCTTGACACTGGAGTTTTGAAATAGGTTCTCCATGGTACGTATAGAGCCATGAAGCCTTAGGAAAGATTCAGTCATTTGAACAGTTAATTTTGTAGTCAGCACTAGCTAGGAGCTCTTAGGAGTTCACTAGTAAAGGGGTGGTATAGCAATAGGGCAGAGAGGAAGAGTAAAGGTGGGGCCATTTTCAGGGACAGGTAGGTTGCTTGGTACCGTTCCAGTGTAATGGACCAAAAGGGTGGCCCTGTGATACCTCCTGTCCTTTGCCCTGTGCGTGGGTGGCATTGGAGAATGTGGCTCCATGGCCGCCATATTGGATAGAGAAAGCGTGCCTCTGGTTTGATGGTGGTGACCGTCAGAGATTCCAAGTGGGTTAAAAAAAAATAAGATAGTGCTATGATTTCCCTTAAATGTAAGAGCCCTTTCATCAAATCTGGGCAGTGGATTTGTAGTTGGACTACAGGGCTTCAAAACCCTGTTCTTCTGAGGTGTAAACTCATCAGCAACTACCTGCACTTTGAAATGTTGGAACAATAACAGATGCTTCATAAGGTTGTTTATAAATTATCATTTATAAACTATTTGGTGCATGACAGGTGTTCCCATCGAGGGTTTCCCCTTTCTCCTTAATCGGTAACTGAATCCCTATAAAAATTACTCATTCCCTTGTCACTTTGACAGGGACCTTTTCTGACCAGAATCTAAATCCTCTTTGGAGTGAACTGTCATCCTTTATCTTGGGAACCATGAATAAATCATCACTACATGGTAGAGTACAGAGAATAGACAACTTTCCTTGGAATCAACTTATTTGAGTAGCTTTACCCTAAATAGCACACTTTCTTACTCCTAGTGTCTGCTCAGTAATACCTGCCCCATTCACGGGAGAAATTCACCTTCTCACATCTGTCCCTGCCTATTGCTTCTTTAGGGTTAAAATCACATTTATGGCAAGAAGAAAAAGACGTTTCTCTCTGGCTCCAGTGATTTGCCCCAAGACACAGCATCAGTTGTCAGCATTTTAATTTGGAAGCTCCCTAAGTCCTGTCCCGGTGGCTCCTTATCCGCACAGTTCTTGCAGATTGCTGGCAGGTACCTGCTAGAGAGTTACATCTTGCTCTGCTGATGATGTCATTTTCAACACAATTAAAAAGGCACTCTCACTGGGGTAGGAGAGTAGTGAAAAAGTACGCAGATCCTGGTCTCCCAGGAGGCTAGGGAGGAAAGATCCACTTTTGGCTGGAAAATATTTATTCCTGAAGAGCAGTTTCATGGAAGTCAGACAAGCAAAGATGCAGAGACAACACAGCCCTCTCCCTTCCGATATGCTAATTAAGTGGATGAAAATAAATGATACAAAGAAAACTCGTATGTTTGTAATACCCTTGTTCTTGGACCAAATATATTATTTTGTTATTGGCTTTATCCTGGCCACTCTCCTTCAGGTTTACTGAAGAGATAGGCTAGCCCAACGTCTCACCTCAGGTCGCTGGGATTCCTGAATAGAAGCTGACTTCCATTTTCACCAACATTTGACTTTTTACATTTTTTGTTATTTATTTATTTATTTATTTAAATAGATGATATATATTTGTGTGTACAGAATCAAATATCAATACATATGTACAATATGTGGTGATCAAATCAGGATAATTAGTATACTCATGTTTATTTTTATTTTAATTTTTTTTCCTTTTTGTCTTTTTTACTGACCGGTAACGGGATCGCAACCCTCGGTGTTGCGCCCGTACCAGGGACCGGCACGGGATCGCAACCCTCGGTGTCGCGCCCACACTGTGCTCAGCCAGTGAGCGGGAACTGGTCTCCACATGGGATCTGAACCCTCAGTGGGAGCGCCGCCGCACTCCCAAGTGGCGCACTCTCCAGTGCGCCACTGGGCCGGTCCTGAGGCTTACAGAATTTTAAGTAAATTTTAAAAAAGGGATGTTAAGAACTCAGATACGACAGAGTCCATCAAAGAGGATCAGGACATGAGATTAACTAATTCCTATTGCCGGGCAGAGTTTGACTGTGGAGGGAAATCCCAGTAGGTTACAGGGCTTTGGTAGCAGACAAAGGAAGTAGGTACATTCATCCATAGAGCAAGCCTTTTCCCGAAGTCCACACAAGGTACATCAGAAAGCATGTCTTCCACACAGTTTCTGGGAAAAACGGGAATGTAGTGGACATGAACCGTTTCATAGAGTAACCCCTCAAAAACCCCACACATGGGCACTTTCTGCACCATTCCCAACAGCTTGGAGCAGATTTAAAAACCGCCTCCTGAAACCAGATGGGATATTCTGGGTGAGACCTGATGTTAGATATTTATATGAGTGAATTAGGCCAGAAATTTTGGAGGCAATATTTTATTAGGTTTTTAACACGTGCTAATGTCGATCATTAGGCAGCTCGGCACTGACATTCTGTCTGGGTTCTTAAGCCAAACCATGTAAGAAATATAAAGTCAGCCCTAATTCAGCCAAAGTGAAACAGCCTCCTGCAGACTGATAAGGCGAGAGGAAGGAATGTTCAAAAAATCACGTTCAAAAAACTGAAAGCAGATGCACCAAGCCAAGTGTCCTCAGATCCGAGAGAGGGATTGGAGGTGCTGGTGCCATCTGCCAGGAAGTGGTGAATGGCTTGATCTGGGTTTCCTCTTGGCAGGTCTGCAAGCACATCCCTAGGAGCAGGGAAGGCT
Organism: Galeopterus variegatus; assembly: GCF_000696425.1. Lineage (NCBI taxonomy): Eukaryota > Metazoa > Chordata > Mammalia > Dermoptera > Cynocephalidae > Galeopterus > Galeopterus variegatus. Next base: position 379,059 of record NW_007726291.1, on the reverse strand, counting down.
GAGGTCCGCACACCCAGGGCTGGCGGGGGGGATGCGCTGGGAGCAAGAAGGGGTCGCTCTCCTCCCACTTGCTTCTGAGAGCCCTGTTCTTTAATGCTGGGCTCTGCCCGCCCCTGCATAGCTGCTCCCTTGGTCTCAATGCCCCTTCCTCTTTCTGTAATTCCCAAAGTACCCTTTTTTCAAGACCCTGCTCAGTAGCCCCTCTGCAGAGACAGCTGCCTGTTCACACACCCCTCTCTCCGGCAGCTCTACACTGGGCTTTCTGGCCTGAGGCACTCAACCCACGACATTCCCATCTTTGTTCCTAAATCTATTTCTTGTCAAGGATGGCAATGTCTCAAGAGTAGGAAAAGTGCTGTGTAGATCTTTGTTTGCACAGAGCCTGGCCCAAATGGTCAATGTTAAATGACTATGTGGATGGGTCAATGAATGAAAGGTGAGGTGGAGGCAGGATTTTAGCAAGAGACACCTCTATATTGATAAAAACAAAGCAAAAGAAAACAAAAAAACAGTGTTCCCTCGACTTTTGTTCCCACATCAAAGTCCTTCTCAATCTTCACATGAGCCTTGGGTGAACTCATCTGTTCTGCTCGTTCTAACTGCCACCCAATTCACGTGCTTCCCAAGGACAGTGATGAATTCAGCCACTGCAGATCTCTGCTTGTTAATTAGGACTCCTCTAGCTATGGGTCCACGTTGGGTCCACGTTAGTTCCAACACCTTCTCTTCCAGGTATTATCCTGTTAGCCCCTACCAGCCTTAATTAGTGGGGCTGAGGCAGTGCAGAGGAAGATCCTGCAGAGCCAGGATAAAGGTGTGCATCCCAGTCTTCACTTTTGTCACCTTGCCTGTCTCTCCTTGTCACAAGTGTTTCATCACAATAAATCAGGGGCCTGGCAGGGCCATCTGAAACATTTAACTTGAAGATTTCAGGGAGGTGACCCACATGCAGAGCGGAAGACCTCCTGACCCCTCTTGTTGCTGGTGCTGGAGCCTAGCAGTGACCTCATCTGGGATGTGACTGTCCTCGCTCAGTCTCTCTCATGAGGCCTGACATTCTTCTTGCTGGAGGAGAGTTAATATGCTTTACATTCATAACAGTGCATCAATGTGTAGAGAGAGAAATCATCACAGACTATGACCTCGTCGCAGCAAGTGTCACTGCCTGCCAGCCAGAGCATCTGTCAGGCACAGAGCTGTCACTCTTTGTCCCCTTCCCTTCATTTGTAGGAGGGAGGGTCAGAATACCGCCCAGGTCACAGGAACAAAAGAAACTCTGTTGTCTGTGCTGCTGCCTCAATGCCTGTCTGACAGACTCCCTTCAAAGAAGTCAAGGATTTGGGATGGCAATTGCATTAGAATGAGAAGGTGGGGGAAAAAAAATCTCCCTCCCTGAGCTTCTCCAAAGCCATGGTGTAGACTTTGAAAGAGCCCTGGGCCAAGATCAGAGATCAAGGTTCTTGTCCTGACTCTCCTGGCCACAGCATCCAATGGTTGTAAGAGAGAAGCTGGGATCCACAGCCCACTCCCAACTGCCTCATTTAGCCTAGTCCTACCCTTGCAGGACCAGCATGCAGCTTCAAATTAATGCAGCCCCAGCACTGCTGTCTAATGCTTTATGAGAGGTCTTACTCAACTTACCAGGGAAAGCAAGGCAGGGTGCTGAAAGAGAGGGAAGTTTGGCCAGGTACGTTCATGTTCAAGGTCACGCAGTGTGCGCGCATGTGTGTGTGCGCGCACGCGTGCGTGCATGCGTGTGTGTGTGTGTGTGTGCATGTTTGCACTCACTACCATAACTTTTGATTTTTCAAAATAATTCCAGACCTTTGTCTTTCTACCTGACACTTCTTAGCTGGACCAAAAGGCACAGAGAGAAAGCTGAGACACTCACTTTCACAGTCACTGCTGGACTTTTAGACCAAATGCAACTTCTCAGAGCTCCTTCAGATGACTCTGACCTTACTCGTGGCCATCTGGACACCTGGGCATCGAATCCCAGCCTTAAGAACTGAGGATCACTGTTAGAAAACAGGAAGGCTTCTGTCTTAGCCCATTTGTGCTGCTATAACAGAATACCACAGACTGGGAAATTTATAAGAATGAAAAGGAAATTTATTTCTGACAGTTCTGGAGGCTGGGAAGTCCAAGATTGAGGTGCCAGCATCTGGTGAGGGCTGCTCTCTGCCTCCAAGCCTTGAACGCTGCATCCTCCAGAGGAGAAGAGCATGGTGCCCAGGCATGGTGGAGGCAGATGCACAAAAAAGGGCAAACTCCCACTGTCAAGCCCTTTCATAAGGGCATTAATCCAGTCATGAGGGCAGGGCCTTTGTCACCTAAACACCCCCCAAAAGGCCCCACCTCCCAACACTATTGCATCAGAGACTGAGTTTCCAAAACATGAATTTTGGGGGACACATTCAAACCTTAAGAGCTTTGGAGTCAGAGACCTAGATTGGAATCAGAGCTTCATGAACTGTTGTGGGATCATGGCCAAGTAGCTTCACTTCTCAGAGTTTCAACTTCTTTTCTGTAAAATGGGCACAATCCCACTGACATTCTGGAATGTCATGAAGATCAACAAGACAGCATGTGAGAAATGGAATTAAGTTCTGGACACATGATTATAACTTACTGCTTGTTAATTCCTTCCACACTCTCCCTCTGCATCCCCCCTCCACACCCAACCAATTATCAATATCCTTCTTCTGTGTTTTCTTCTCTGGGCAGGAGATCCCCCAGTTGTCACTGGCTGGGAACACCCTGGTGTTCACTGGAATGTGACCAGGTTGGGTGGACTCCCACCTCTACCAGAGTTCATCCAGGACTTTTTTAGATGAACCAGAGAAAAAAATCTCCTGGCACATAATCTTCAAGATGTTCAGTTCCTCAGTAAGAGTGAAAGGAAAAAATCAAACAGAACAAAAACAATAATACAGCCCTGCCTTGGGCTTACGTTCTGACGCAGGTAAGGTGGATCTGATGAGACGAGGAGAGCTCAGTAAGAGTGAAAGGAAAAAATCAAACAGAACAAAAACAATAATACAGCCCTGCCTTGGGTTTACGTTCTGACGCAGGTAAGGTGGATCTGATGAGACGAGGAGAGGCCATTCACCTGCTTGGATCCCTGGGGGGAACCCGGACACTGCTTTTCCTGCCTGCTTTTGACTGCTCCCTTTCAGCATCTCTGCCAAGATGCAGCCCAAGCCATCTTTCCTAGCTACTCGATTGAAGTGCATCCTGATGGAACAACAGCAGTAACATCAAGGACTGCACTGCACTTGGAAGATTCCTTCCTCCAAACAGACCTTGTGCTTTGTTCAGAGCCAGAGGGTCTAGAACAGGAAGCAGGAGGTCTGTGCAGAAATGTCACTTGTGTGTTGTCTTAAATGAGTGACTTTCAGCCTTGGCAGCACATCAGAATCAGGCAGGAAGCCTAAACGCCGAAGGGATACTGACTTCTCTGGTCTTGGGTGGGCCCAGGAATCCATTGATTGTAATGTGCAGCTGGGATTGAGAAACTGCTCTCCAGAAAGAATCAATGTGTTGCAGGGAAATGTTTCTTTGTGATGTTATCAGAATTGTGGCAACTTTTATTTACAGACTGCCTTGATATATAGGGTCCCCCTGGATTCAATATTTATGGAGCACCCATATGGGCTGGGCAGTGTGCTGCATGCCAGGGACATGCCGTAAGAAGCCACAGTCTCCAAAATTAAGGAGCTCACAGAGCAGCCTCATGACTGCTGACATTTACGGGGCACTTGCCCTGTGGCGGGTGGTTAACAGCCCCCATTCTAGAGCCACTCAATGAACCTGTCTATAAAATAACAGTACCTATCTCATCAGAATGTTGTGAGAATTAAAAGCCTCATAACGGGGAAAGTCCTTAGAAGAATGCCTGGCGTCTAGCAAGGTCTTTACAAGTGTCCCGCAATACAGACATTAATGCAGTTAATCTTCCGAACACTCAGTATTGCTACTATCATTCTCACACTCAAAGTCCTCCAGCTATGACATGGGGGAGCTGGGCTTTACACCCCGGCATTTAGCAACGAGGCCATAACTCTCTGCTTCTGGTGCTGCTTTGGGGAAGAAGGAATAACTAAACAAACAAACAAAGCCGCTCGATCTCCTAGAACGTGTGAGGGCTATGACAGAAACAGCACAGCGTGACTTGTTAAAAGTTGGCTGGATGAACAGTGACCCATCTGAAGGTGTGTGGACCCCCAGGGGATGGCCCTACAGAGGAAGTCAAAGACCTTGAGCTGTATCACAAAGTTGAGATTGGTTCTACAGGCTTGGGGGACAGGGACATGATCAAAAGTGACCACTACAATTATGAGGAACTCAAGAAACACATAATTACTCCTTTTATTTCTAGAGAGGCACTGAGGCTCAATGGAACACTCAAGGTCACAGAGGTGGCAGGAGTAGAGTCCAAATTCAAACCTGGGGAGACCACCGGCTGAGCCCTGACTTAACCTCGGTGTGAGACCACTGCCTGTCAGTGGGAAATGTTTAAAACACCTCTACTCCCATTTCAAGGAGAAACTTCACTTAATGCCTTTTAGGGTCTCTCCATGCCCTGGCGTTCTGTCTGGGGGACCAATAGGCTGGGTGGTATCCCATGATCAAAGTCTGAGCTTTCAATCAGGAGTAGAACATTCCAGAACGCCAAAGGGCACCACCCTTAGCAGGACCTGGCAGGAATCTTCTGTGTGCTCTGGAGGGAGAGTGAGTGTGGGTGGGAGGAGGCAGGAGAGGGGACAGCCTCCCACCGACCTATGACCCAGGGCTTTGCTGACCTCTCCCTGCCTGGAAGCCCCCCCCCCAAGCCTCTCTCCTTCCCTGGGAATAACTCCCGTGGTGGGAGTGGTGGTGTTCCCATCTGGACTTCACACTGGCTGTCTGTCTTTCCCAGGGATCTCCTCAGGGCAGGGGGCTAACTCTGTGACCTCTTTCAGGGGGCAGGTCTGGAAGGAGGAGAGTTTGGATTCTAGCAGTGGAGTCTCAGAATCTCTGAGGAACCATCCTTTCCTCTTCCTGAGAATGAAATGGTTCAGAGAAGGTTCTGTGCGGTTACTCTTTAAGCCTATTTGTGCTATGACAGCATATTTTACACGTGGCGTTAAGTACCTCTTTACTTCTATCCCTTGAAGAGGCTGTGATGTGAAATTCTATGAGGAGAGAATTAACATAGACATTAAGAATTCCCTCACTCAGAAGGTTTTGGCTACCAAAATGCTTTCCAAGAAGGTTGCAAGGTATCAAGTACGTTTTTAAAAATTGTAAAACAGACATCAGCTAAAATTACCATCTTAACCATTTTTAAGTGTCTATCTAGTTCAGGATTATTGAGTACATTCACACTGTAGGGCGACTAATTCCCAGAACTCTTTTTATTTTGCAAAACTGGAACTCTATATCCATTAAAAGAGGTATCAAGTATACTTTAAAAGAAAACTAAATAAGCAATGTTTGCAAAATTGAGCAGGTGTGGCCTTAAAGGAAGGGTGGGGGTGAAGTACCCAAACTTACAGGCCTTTTTCAATGTCAACTCAGAATTCTATCATTTATCACATTTCTATTGCCTGATCCTTCTTTCAGATGTTTCATGAATACAACATATTAAAAATGTAATAAATAAATATAATCATTAAATAGAAAAGTCAAGTTGTGCAGAAAACACACTAATTTACCAAGAATCTGACCCAAGAGTATCTTCTCCATTTGTAGATCATACCACCTTTGGAAAAAGGGATTCACATATTTTATGTTGTTTTTCTTAAATCTATTTTTTTTTTTAAGCAGTCCTGAAAGGAAAATCTTAGCGATCTGAGACACAGCTCATTTCCTTCTGGCCCAAATTGGCAGGTAAATGTCATGTATATGTCACTTGAAGCAGGATGTCCTGCTTTTCATGCACACCAGACACTTTTTGGGGGGCCATTTTCATTGACACAGGCCTGTGCAAAAGGTCTGACTCTAAATTTACCTTTATCTAAATAAATCACTACCATGACATTGAACTGCAAGCCACCGGCACAGGCAAACTTAGAATCTTCATGGAGTGAGCATATCCCATGACACATAACTGAGGGCACCTGGAGTGATGGTAATTACAACAGGTGAGACACATAATGTGGATCGTTTGTTTACAAAGCTGTCGAGCATGACAGAGCTATAGGACTGTTCATCGCTGCGGTCACACCAGGAAGAAAGGTATCCGTTCTCTTCCGCTTGTGGCACTATCTTTTGTACTTGGATTTGAAGTAATTGCCTTCATATAGGAGCCAGAGGCATCAATAAGGTGGATGTGTTTGAAATGAAACTTCTTTAACTCAACATTTGGAAAATAACAGAACCTTGGTAACTTCTGTGGACTTTGGATGACTTGGCTATACACCTGGGATGACTTCAGAGAGCTTTCCCGGGAGTTCAAAGCACGATTGTGAAGTGTTTTCCAAACCCCAAGAGAAAGAGAGAGAAGGTGGATGGAGCCAGGGGACAGCCTGGGAAGTGTGTGGGGTTGGACCCAGCGCCGATCTTTGCTGTGTGTCTACCTGCTCATGCCCGCCCTGTCCCACGTTGTCTGTGCCCTCCTTGGCATTATTTTTGGGTTCAGTTCCTGTTGAAAAGCCCCATTCCTGGGACTCTTCCTGCCCAGTCTTCCTGTCTTGGTGCCTAAGAAGAAGTGAAAGCTTCCACCCATGCTGAGTGTGCCCCAGAGCCCAGTGTGTGAGTGACCCACCACTCACAGCCCATGGTTCATGTGTGCCTTTCAAGGCCAGGACAAGGTCTAGTGTTTGTTTATGACCCAGAACACCCCAGCATAGAGTCTGGGGGTAAAGACAAGAAGAAGTAAAAAACCAATCAACAAAACAAAAGAAACACTTGCCTTTCTTTTAAAGAGCCCCTAAAAATTCCTGCTGTAGTTTCCTGAGAGCCTATGAACACCCTGTGACAATCTGCTGGCCCAGCCATCACTGGACTGCATTGTGGTGTCTTGTGACCAACAGTGTCAACAAGAAAGGATACTGAGTGGCTGGGAGTCTCAGGTGGGCTCCGGGAGACACATGTGTTAGCTGGGGTTACAGAACCAGCTAGAGACATTTGGATGGCCTCACAGGTATATACAGACATCAATCAATACGACCAAACTGTATGCTTTAAATATGTGCAATTTGATGTTTATCAATTATTCCTCAATAAAGCTGTTAAAAATACTTATAACTTTTTTAAACAAAAAGGTAGTGTTGCTTGTGTAAAAGTTCAAACAGGAAAAGGAATCCACGGTGGTGCATACATTCCTCTCCCAGCCTCAGCTGTCAGGTCCCTAGTTCTAGGGACTTTTTAGACAGATGCTCTGGTCACACAGAGACAGGGTCTGGGGGCTTAAAAGTCAAGTCTAAGGTAGATGCACATTAAGAGAAAAGTAAGTTCTCTTCTCTGAGAATGTGTTAGCTCGTTTGAAAAATACCAAGTATTTAGGCAGCAGAACCAGTTCTCTTAAGAAACCAGTCTCCAGACACAATGAGTTTGGCTTCCCTAAAACATAGCCCTGCCTGCAGACATGAGCTCAGTCCCTTGTCCTCTTCTCCAGGAGGAAGAAAAACGGGGAGAAATGAAACCCATTACCCCTGAGGCTCCTTTTAGTTCCCCTAAGTATTAATTTCTGGATAGTCACAGGGCACCAGAATTTGAAAGCCTGAAATCAGAAAGAGAGCTTTTGAAGAGACTGACTTCATCCCCCAGGGCATAGGGAAGACTGAATTGATGTGCCTGAAATCTCTGGTCCAGGGAATAGTCTTCAGGATTACAAAGGGCATCAAGAGAAAAAGGAACGTAGCCCACAGGAGGTGAAAACGGAATGGAGACAGACCCATGTTAACGTGTCATACTTCCAGAAGGCTATTCAAAGCGGGTGATTTAAATGAGTTCGAGAGAGAGCCAAATGGCTTTTAAAGCTGACAGGGTTAACATTTCCCCTCTTGACTATGCAAGACCTCATTCTTACCTCTGAAATTCATCTCTGCTCAGTTTTTTCCTTAGTCCCACTTTGGCAAACAGACTCCCAGACAATCAGATTAAGTCCCCGTGATGGCAACGTGCAGAGAGAACATATCACTACAGTATCATCTATCAAAGACCAAGAGTCAGGCTGCCAAAGGGGGGACCTAAGATGGAGGTCATTAGGATGTACTGGAAAGAAATATACTTTCTCTTCCTTTCCAGAATGCAGTCACTCAGCACAGCGGCAAACTTCACGGTGAAGCGTAGGGCTTTGGTATCAGACAGACTTGGGTTTGAGCCCAGTTCTTTTACTCTGGGAGCTGCATGAACTTCAGCAACTTAACTCTTTGTGCCTCAGTTTCCTCAACAGTAGAATGGAGATAACAAGCAATAGTTTCTCCTAGAATTATCATAAGAAATCAGTGAAAACATACGAGGGTATTTAGTAGTGTGCCTGGCATGTATTTATAATTTTATATACTGTTATATACTATTTACATATAGTTATATACTCCTTCTGTATTCTTTTTGTTATTTGTTGATTCACTAAATAACTACAGAGTGCCTACTGTGGGCCTGGCACAACCCAGCACAGCACAGACTTGAAGATTTTAGTTTTTCTTTAAGGAATGGGCATCAGTGTGTCTTGGAAGGGACTCCTACAACCTACATCTGATATTTTGGTAGCACCATAGCTCAAAGCATTTTTATGTCATTTCCTTGATCTTGATAGCTTTCCTGGTAAGGAAAAAGAGGTAGTTTAGAAATCATCTTTTTTATTGTTATTGTTGGGAAAATTGAGGCACACAAAGGCCAAGTGGCTTGCTGAGAGCTATCTTGTTAGCCCCTGGTGGAGCTGAGGTAGGACATAACTTGACACAGTCAGATGTAGCATTTCCCAGAATGTATTAATACAGCTTTCGTTCCTGTGGACCTTAAGAAGCCGTATGCCTCACAAGGTCTAGGAGGGAGGGTTTTCATTGTTAGGGAGGCCTGGGAAGATTGACTAACCAGTGGTCTTCTCTGCGGGGCTCCTCAATAGTTTTTAATGGGCAAATATGCCCATATCTCAGATGGGAACGTACAGCAAGGCACTTCTCAAACTCACTCGACACAGAACCCTCTCCAGCACCTGTTTGGAAATACTGATTCAGGAATGGTTTCCTCAAGAGGGTTACCCTCTGAGAGGACCATTCAAAATTACAGACATGAGTTTAAGCCAACCTAACTGCTGCCTTCCTTTCTCCCTTAATATGGTCACTGAAGGAAACTAGAAAGAAACTTCTTACAAAACATATTGGGCTGAGCCCAGCAAGGTTCAAGGGCCCTGTCACTGGCATTCTGGAGTGCTGACTGGGCTCTCAGTCACAGCTTCTCCCGTGACAAGCACCAAGAAGCCAAGAATTCCAGCCAAGATTCCTGACCACATTTAATGAAACAGTTTAATGCTTTCCATAGATCAGAATGTTGGCAGTGGGGAACATACGACAGCTCCTAATTTTTTACCCGTTTGGGCAATATTATTACTCAGTGTCCATCTCATCTGGATGTCAGCACCAAGATGACCACTGGCTGCTCCGGCAATGAAACAGTTTAATGCTTTCCATAGATCAGAATGTTGGCAGTGGGGAACATACGACAGCTTCTAATTTTTTACCCGTTTGGGCAATATTATTACTCAGTGTCCATCTCATCTTGATGTCAGCACCAAGATGACCACTGGCTGCTCCGGCTGACAGTGCACCTTGCATTCAACACTAACAAAGATTGTGGCACCGTCATGACTCCCAGCCTCCTTCATGCCAAATCCCAATTCCATTCCTCTCCTGTAGCGTGTTCCTTCAACGCACATGGGGCTCTGGTTACACAGGACTGTCGGGCATCTTTTATATCTTCTATTCATGTCCTCACTCTCTTCTTTCTGCTTCATGTTCCAGCAACATCAGAGCTGTCAGGAATCTGGTGGCCTCTATGGTAACACTATGGTTTGAATGTGTCCCTCAGAGTTCATGTGCTGGAAACTTAATCCCCGATACCACTGTGTTGAGAGGCCTCCTAGGAGGTGATTAGGTCTTGAGGGCTTGGCCCTCATGAATGGATGACTGTCGTTATCATGGGAGTGGGTTAGTTATGGAGAGAGTGGGCTTGTTCTACAAGCAAGTTCAACCCCCTCCTGCTCTATTGCTTTTGCACTCTCTTGACCTTCTGTCACGGGGTGACGTAGCACGAAAGCCCTCTCCAGATGCCGGTGCCATGTTCTTGGACATCCTGACCTCCAGAACTGTGAGCTGAATAAAGGTCAACACAAAATGAACTAAGACAGGTAATCTAATCAGTGAACACCTTTTAAAAGGAGGGAAGAAAAAAGCAGGCTTAGCTTCTCTAGAAACCATCCTGTTCATGAAAGATGGGACATTACTTTTGTTCTCTAATTGTTCCCCTATTCAAACATGATGGGAAAGTTCTCTGAATGGCAATGCACCATTGATGGTCTTCTTTGTAAACTCACCGCTTGCTGAGGCACTTCTTGGCTGCTGCTCTGTTTCTGCTCTGGATTGTTTCCTCCATACCTGACTATACTGACATTATATTCTTTAGATTAAAGCTCCTGGGAGATGGGGACGTTGCCTGCTATCCTTTATTATGCAGCCTAAAATACTAACCATAACATGACATTGAATAAAAACCATCTGATGATGATTAAGATAAACACAATGATTAACATAACTTCAGGGCTTGGCTGGAAGAATCACCACTTCTGAAGGCATTGTGATTGTGGGGAGGTCACCATGTATTTAGTCATTCATCTGCACGGAGGACTAAGGAAATTATATTTATGAGGAAATACTTTTTAAATGAACCTCCTCAGTGGTAATCGCAGCCAACAGGATTCCTGCCATAAAATGCCCACCAAAATAACTCTGAGAAATTCTGCAGATATAGTTGGAACTCCTAAGGTGAGGCCCCAGTTAACTTGGCTTTGGGTACAGTTAGCATCTTTCTCTCTTTTCTTTCTTCTGTAAGCTTATAGAACACTGAGAACTCACGACGCATGGGCTGTTGCAGATTGCCACATGGTCATGTCAAAGACACCCAGCTAATGGCTCATCAAGCCCCAGGCCACATCACAGCTCACTGCATACTGCTCCTGGCTCAGGAGAGGAACAGAGCTGTATGAGACCATCAGCCACATCTTGCAGCGGGTGAGAGCAGGGAATAGCAGACACCCAACGTCAGAGCCATGACTCAAACCTAAACTGGCATGTGCTGACCCAGCTGGAGGCCTGACTTCCTCTGGGGAAACGCTGAGTGTGGAGGCTACTGTGGCCTTTAGAGCCAGAAAAGAGCAGACCATTCCCGAGAAACACTGACTTCCCAGGTGGAGAAACAGCAGGCTCATCCCAGGCAGCAAACCAGTTTGTCCCCATAAAAATGATGGTGTGAGCTCAGCCCTCCACTTTACACACATTGCTGCTTTGGTGCCTCTCAGTTGCCTTTCCAAGTAGGGATCATTACCAATTCTTTTCTTTTCCTTCCTTTCTTTTTTTGAAAAAGAGATGTAGGTTCTAAGGCTTAAAGAGGTCATTTGCTCAAGGTCACTGTCATGGGCTGAACAGTGTCCCTCCAAAATTCATTGCTGAAGTCCTAACCCCAGTACATCTCAGAATGTGACACTATTTAGAGATAGAGCCTTTAAGCATGTAACGAAGGTTGAATGAGATCATATGTGCGGGCTCCAATCCAATAGGACTGGTGTCCTCATAAGAAGAGACACACCAGGGACGCATGCACAGAGACAAGGCCATGCGAGGACACAGGGAGGAGAGAGGCCTCAGGAGAAACCATGCCTGCCGACAGTTTGATCCTAGACTTCCAGCCTCCATAACTGTGAGAAATAAATCTCTGTGTTTAAGCCACCCAGGCTGTGATATTTTGTTATGGTAGCTCGAGACAACTAACATAGTGACAGTTAAAAAATGGTCTAATGTCAAAGTTCATGCTTGGCAGGGGCTGTGGGGCAGTAGAGACCTCGTACATTAACTGTCGTCTTGTTTCAAGTCTCAGGCCAAGGCTTAAGATTTTGGATTCCTGCATCGTTAGCTATTGCTTTCTAATAAAGAATTTGATTGGCTTCTGTCCCTGGTTCCTGGGAGGGTGTATTAGTCGGTTTCTGTTGCTTATAGCAGAAATACCTGAAACTGGGTCATCTGTAAAGAAACAATATTTATTGCTTATGGTTTCAGAGGCTGGGAAGCCCAAAGTCCAGGGAACACATCTGATGAGGGCCTTTTCCTGGTGGTGACTCTACAGTGATGCAGGGTATCATTTGGCGGATGGGCTGAGCAGAGAGAGAGAGTAAACTCCTCACTTGCTCTCCTTTTAAAGCCATTGGAATCACTCTCATGACCACCATGAAACTATCAATGGACTAATCCATCCACTGGGGCAGGGTCCTCACAATGTAATCACCTCTTCAAGGCCCCACCTTTCAATTACCGTAATAGGATTTCCCACCCTCTTAACACTGTCACAGTGGGAGTTAAGTTTCTAATACATGAACCTTTAGGGGACACAATTCAATCCATAGCAGAGGGAGACACTAAATCCTTGGAAGAGTAAAGGAGTGTATTTGTTATTCATGAGCCCCTTGGATCACCCCTGAGTTTACATGAATGAGATGACTTGGGATGGGGGCTGGTCACCAGGAAGACCAACCACGTGATTAGAGACTTGGGGTTTTGAGCCACCTGTTACCAGCCTGACTTCTCAACCTCCAGGGAGGTGAAGGAGGCCAAAGACTGTGTTCAATCACATGGCTGACGATTCAATCAATCACGGACTGGTCACCAGGAAGACCAACCACGTGATTAGAGACTTGGGGTTTTGAGCCACCTGTTACCATCCTGACTTCTCAACCTCCAGGGAGGTGAAGGAGGCCAAAGACTGTGTTCAATCACATGGCTGACGATTCAATCAATCACGGCTATGTAATGAACCCTCAATAAAAACTCCAAGTGGTGAGGCCCAATGGAGTTTCCTGGTTGGTAGAATATGTTGGTGTGCCAGGAGAGGGATGCACTCTGATTCAGGAAGGAGAAGGCACAGGAGCTCTGCATCTGGGACCCTCCCAGACTTCACCCTATGTGTATCCTCATTTGGTGAGTCCTGATTTGCATTCTTTATAATGAAACTGTAATCATGAGTACAGCACTTTCCTGAGTTCTGCCAATTATTCTAGCAAATTATTGAACCTGGGGGGGTCATGGGAATCCCCAAACTTGCAGCCAGTTGGTCAGAAGTGCAGGTGGTCTGGGGATCCTGGAGTTGTAGCTGGCATCCAAAGTGAGGGCCGTCTAATTGGTATTGGGCTCTTAAACCCGTCGAGTCTGCACTAACTCCGGATGGTCAGTGCTGGAATTGCACTGCAGTTATAGCAGCTCTCCTTCCTCTTGTCCACTCAGTCGGCAAGTAACACCATATTACTTCGTCCCTTTCACAACCAGAGGTGCTGTCAGTCACAAACAGGCTACTATGCAGCTGAGCACTTGAAGGCAGTAGTGTTTGGGGCCAATGAACCTCAAGGTCAGTTGAATTTTAGGAATTCGAATGATTATCTCAAGAATAATTTGGTGATCCTGTGACCCATTCCTATGTCCCTCTTCCTGCTTTCCAAGTATCATCTGGTGTATACACTTGGATTCACTGAAAACTAGTTTAAATGAGGACACAAATAAATGAGGACAAAGGCCATAAACTGAAGAAATAAGAATGTTTTACTTTGCCAGCTGTCCATTCACTTGTCTACCCAGTCAATAACACTGAGTCAATTTTTTGATAGCATCCACCACTTCTTGGACACCCAAATTTCGGGGACTAGGAGCTTAGCTTCATCATCTCTAATTCTCACCCATATCCCGCAACATAGTTATTGTAATTCCCACATTAGTAACGGGAAAGCTGAGGTTCATAAAGGTAAATCTATCCTCAAACCACACACCATCAACAGGGAAGACGCAGCTAGGATTCAAACCCAGATTTGACTTTATCCAACATGTGAGCTTCTCCCACATTGATGGCTCTTCAGCCTGGTACCTTTTCCATGGGCCAGTGGCAAAACAAGAAGAACAGGATTAATGAATATAAAGTTTAAATAAAGCTAAATGTATCCTATCTGAAAGGCTGTCCTTTATCCTGATTTCATATCCTTTTCATTACATTTTTCTTCTTAATTATATAAATGAACGTTAAAGTAAATGACAATTTTTTTATACCCTTCCTTGGCAAAAAGAAACTATTCCAGCTCTTTTCCTTTTATCTTTAAATTTTCTGGTCCCTTAAATTCAGATGTCTGGAATTCCCTGCATCACACTATCCCTACCCGTGAGCCACCGAGGGATGCTCTAGAAAGGTGTACGGTCTGTACTCTCCCTGCATGTTAAATTCTCACAGCCCTAATGCACCATGCGGGGGATAAGCATGCAATCTCCAGATGCAGCCTGCATCGGTGTGGGGATGTGGCACTTAGGGTATCTGGAACCATCCTGTGACCGGTTTCGCCATTCCCAGGGGGAGGCACTCAGCTCAAGGAGTCTGCAGGACTTACTTAGAATCAACTGCATTTAACGTCATTGTACTCAAAGTGAAAGTGCATGGAAAGATGATCATTTTTGTCTTGCTCATGAGTATAATTTGGTGAGAATAGTGTTGCTGAACTAAGGTTTACACGGCAGTGCTGCTCTCTAAGGTTTATGTGAGTGTGCGTGTGCTTATGCGTGCGAGTGTGCATCTGTGTAGTATGTGAGTGTGCACGTGATTGTGTGAGTGTGCGTGAGTGCATATCACTGTGTGTATATGAGTGATTGCGTGTGTGTATGGGCACTTGAGAGATCAAACTTAATGTTGAAGGTATTTCAGCATTACAGTATTCATTAGTTTATACAGCATTTTATTAATCTTTAAAAGGTTGGGTGAAAAGGCAGTGATTTCTTACCCAAACCTCTTACTCTGTTACTCATATGTGGTAAAATGAAAGTGAGTACTGAGGAATTTTGCAGGATTATTACAGTTCTAAAATGCTTTTGGATAAAATATAGAGATATTGGTCTACTGATACTCTTTGTTGTTTTATAATTCACTTACACTATTATAAGAGTAAGTAAAGCCAAAGTAAAGGAAAGCTAATAAAGGATTTTTATAACACCAGTGTATGGCCCACTTTATTGTCAACATTTTTTGTTGTTGTTGTTGTCCTTTTTGAGACCGGCCGCACCGCGCTCAGCCAGTGAGTGCACCGGCCATCCCTATATAGGATCCAAACCCGCTGGCGGGAGCACTGCTGTGCTCCCAGTGCCACACTCTCCCGAGTGCGCCATGGGCTTGGCCCATTATTGTCAACATTTTAAAATTTAAGAATCATTGTACTGATCAATCGCCACCCTCAAAGGACTCCATGTTAAATTTTAAAACCTCCCCGAAAAGAAAATATTTCTTGGTCGGGTTGAACTGGCAGTTAGGCATTTCCAAAGAATGAGGTTCTCCAGGGAATTGCCTAAGATTTCTGGGATTCCAGCAGGCCTTGCTAGTCATGTGCTCTTCTGAGCCGTGCACAGTCGAATAGAATATGTTTCTATTCAGTACAAAATCAGGCATGACGTCCTCTGTGAAGGATTCAGCTCCTTTTGGGAAACAACATTTAATACCTGAACTGGTGGCAAGTTAGTTTCTGAGTAACAGGCTGGGAAATCCAATCACCGCCTTCAGCTTTTACCTTCCCGTATATCACAGCCAATAAGACCCCTTTGTATATAATTGTGCTTTGGCATCATTTTAATGTAAAGCATTAAAGATGAGGTCATTTATAGGACACTGGGATGCAACCATCAAAATCATTTTTTTTTCTATTTTATCTGTAAGAATGATACTTGGCATGCTTTGACATAATTGGGGCACAAAACCTATTTCACTTATCTGGATGGCTATCTGGACTCTGCATGACTCCTATGTACATCCGTATCCTGCCTGTCGTCCTATAACCTTGTCATATGAGTTGTATGTGACATTGGAAGGCTGAGCAGTGATAAAGATCAGGGGACGATGTGTTGGGAAGCCTGGAAGGTTAGGCAGTTAAGACATTTTTTGATAGACTGTCAACCCATCATTTGTCAAGTGAACTTACACTGAACTCTATAAATACTCCATAAAGCTTTGTGCAGAATCATATGGAAGACCAAGTTATTGGGAACAATAGCACTGTAAACTATGTAGCATTTCATAGTCTCCTAAATGCTTTCCTGCAAAGCCAAGGTAGTTACCATTCCCATTTTACAGATGAGGTAGCAAAGCAAGAGACTTTTGCCCAAGTTACCACAGTGACTAAGTTGTCCAGGTGGGGCCTCTGGTCCTAGGCTAAGACACGCCTTTGATGGGCCAGGGAGACTTCTGGGCACTTCACAGGTTCTAATTCATTTAGTCCTAACCACAAGTCTCTGAAGGACCTCCTAGTATCACTTTACAGATGAAATTGCAGCAGGAAGACGGGTGGCAGTCACTGTTCCGTGTTACAGAAGAGGAAACGGAAGCTTGAAGAGGTTGTGCAGTTGCCCAAGGTCATGGAGCTGCCAAGTGTCAGAGTGGGTTTCGAAGTCATCTGACCCCTGTGGGCTCTTGGCCTCCTGGAGCCTGCTCTTACCCTGGAGCCGGGTGGCCTGGTTTTGAGTCAGGTCTCCACCATTTACTAGCTGTGCAACTCTGAATAAGTTCCTTAACTTCTCTGTGCCCCAATTTCCTCAACTGAAAAAATGAAAACAGTAACTGTTACCGACCTCATAGAGTTGTGCAGCTGATTAGATGACTCAGCACATATTCAGCACTTAGAACAGTCTGGCACAAAAATAAGTGTTTAATTAGTTGATGTGATGATTAATCATTAAGCTATACAATTTCCCAAAGCACTTAAAATACAGTTTATATAATTTAAGTTCAATTTACATTGAACTATTCAGGAACATGTTTTTTTGCATAAAGTGAAGGATACTTATATTTTCTATCATCTGCTTTCTATCTAGAATAGTGTTTTCCAAACCTACAAAAATACAGTTTATATAATTTAAGTTCAATTTACATTGAACTATTCAGGAACATGTTTTTTTTGCATAAAGTGAAGGATACTTATATTTTCTATCATCTGCTTTCTATCTAGAATAGTGTTTTCCAAACCTACGTGAGTCCGCTGAGGCCCCTCAGGTACTTCTCTGTTATTGGGATGGGGGGCAACAAGCTGGCGGGGTTCAGACCTCTTCTACTTACATGACATTGGACAGAGGATTCTGCAGCTAAAAGAAGTCTGAGAACCCTTGGTCTAAAAGACTATAGCAGGGTCACGTGGTTGCTTCTGTCCATTACTATGAGTGCAATTCCCTGCCTCTGTGAAGCTCAGGATCCCCACTCTACTGGGCACTGTAGCAACTAAATGCTACAGGTAGTTTTGGGCAAAACTCCACTCTTCACCGTTTTGGTATCCTGTCTCTTGTAAGCAGGACACAGATATGGAGGAACTTGAAAGTCAAACAGAGAAGTTCAAACAGGAAGAGCTATTGAAGGCTTTTAAGCAGAGATGTGTCATAAAGCAGCACTTAAGAAGGAATAATCTGGTTATGTTGTATAGGACAAACAGGGGTGGCCAGAAATACAGAATTAGGGAGGTCAGAGGAACTGCTACAGGTTCCAAGCAGAGTGGTGACAATGTCCACACCAGGTAACGACTGGAGTGAAGAAAGAAAGTCGTTCCCTTACGAGGGGAAAAACTTGGCAAGACTTAGGACGGGGATGGAGTTGAGGAAAAAAGTCAGAAAGAGCATGGATGATAAACACTGGTTGATGTGGAGAATCGTGGGCTCATTTACAGAGCAGGTGCAAGGAAGCAATGGCCAGACTGGATGCGGAGGGGAGTGCTGTGCGTGGGCTGGCTGTGTGGGGTTGGGGCTGTGATCCAGCGGCCAGGTACAAAGATGGGGCAGGCAGCCAGAGGTGCGGCACCGGGGCTCTGGCAAGATCTGCAAATCTTCCACACTGTGTTCACAGTGAAATTGTTAGCTCTGTGGGGCAAATGAGGAAACAGGCAAATGGAGACATGCAAGCGCCATGGGGAAAGTCCGTGGGGGTAGAAGAGGCAGGGGAAATGGAGAGCAGCTGAGACTCCTTCCTCCACCTCCTCCGACAGCTGACCACACTGCATTTCTCTCTCAGGAGAGAGGCTTCCTTCTTTCCTTCTTTGGGCTGGGTGGGACCAGGTACAGCAGGGGCTGCAGGATGAGTCAGCTCATCTGCCCACATCCCCCTGTCTCCCTCCTTGCAGGCCAGGACAGGGTCAGCGGGTAGCAGTGCCTGGAGAAGGGGAGCTGTTCCAGCCACCATGGAGCAAGTAGTGAGAACACTCAGCCCATGTTAGGAACAGGAAGAACCAGCTATCCCTGGACTTGCAAAAAGTTGTGCAGCCTAAATAATCATTTATCACCTCTAGACATGAATTTTTAGCCCAAAAGGAAAGCAGTTAGATATGCAGATATTTACAAAATAAGCAAGTATTTGAATTGAGCAATGTGCCAAGAGTTAATCTGTGAGTTACGGGTTAAAAAAAAAGATAACCCCAGGCGTGTCCATTCAGATCCCTCTTAGCCCCTCTTTTCCAAGAGGGCCGGGTCTCTCCCCATTTCCATGCTCTTCTGAGAGGTGTGTGCACGTGTGTGTGTTTATGTGTGCCTTTTTTCCTATAAATGCAATCATTCACATTTTGCTGAACTACACTGTGTGTTGTGTTTGTTTAAATCTCCTCCATCCCTTCTTACCCTCTTTAGCAGAGAGACAGAAACTAGGGGCTTTTCCTGAGGTTCCTTATCTGCACTCTCTCTTAGACAGTCATCCTAGAGATTACCTGGAATGGATTTTGTTCAGGGATCATAGAAAAAAATGACTCAGCAGGAAAACAAAAGCAAACACAAAAACATAAAAACTAACTTTCTGGAGAGCTGTCCCTGGGAGGGAGGCAGTCGTAGTCTTCCCTCCCCTTTTCTTCCTCTCCTTTCACATTCCGTTAGGGCCACATGAAATTGTCTGTGTAGTAGGGCAAAGTCTGCCAAATATTGGCAATTTCAAATAGTTCCAATGAATACATTTAACATCGAGGGGGAAATGGGGCAGAGACTGGGGTGTTATTGAAGGAGGGGGGAGGTGGGCAAAAAAGGGGTGTTGCTAGGCAACCAGCAGCCTGGACCAGGTCAGCGGGAGATGGAGAGGAAGACGGGGATGGAGATTGAGGTGGCCTGCCCTGCTGTCCTTTCCCTGCCCTGTGCCTGGCTGGGCTGTCTGGTCCTAGAGCTGTGCGTGTGGGAGGGGGGGTCCCCAGATGACTGCATCAATCTGCTGTACAAAGCCCTCCCTCACCACCCCCCAGGGAGAACGGGATTTGCCTTTGTTCTCAACTAGCGAGGAAAGAGCTCACCAACTTTTCCTCGTGGGAGAGGGGAAAGGAACCAGGTCCCCTCCATTCTCACCAAGGAGGGAAACTGCTTAGCTGTGTGTGTCCCCCAAAGGTATACTTTATGGACTATTTTTTATTCCTCCACACCATGAAATGAACTTTTGATTACATAGAGACTTACCATTATGTTATCTGTCCTTACTTTATCTTAACATTTATTTCCTTCATCACATGCCTTTTAAATGTTCAATATTATCAGCCACCCCTATGGTCTGGGAAGACATCTGTTTTGCACATTTGGTGGTGTGCCCAGCTTTGCAGAGTGGAGCCTAATAAATGACAATGGCAATCGTGGTGAATTCTGAGGGCAGCACAAATTGGTGCTGCTGACACCCCTTTGGCTCTTGTTTTATGAGGGGGCCTGGTGACCTGGGAGGTACTGGACAGAAGGTTCCTAAAATGGAGTCCCTCTGTCTGCTCCCAGTTTCTGCACACAGCTTCTCAGCCTTGGCTGAAATGGTAACTCCTGGTGAACTCAGCCCAGACAGGAGCAGATGGCAGACCTGGATCACGCTTCGGTAGATGGCCCCACAAGCAAATCAAAATGGGCCCACCTGCCCAACCTACTCGGCTGAGAAGACATGGAATTAACTCTCTGTTTTTCTCTTGGCAACATGCGGTTTGAGGGAATTCCTGGTTTACTTGGTAGAAACCAATCCCTTGCATTTTTACAGAATACTATTGACCACAGAAGTAGCTAAGGCTGGGCTATGTGGGTGAGCAGGTATGTGGTGTGTGCCCACTTGGAGAGAATCCAAGTCTATTCATTTATTCTGCATGGCACTGTTAGGGTTCTAGATTTTTAAAATGTCATATATGGCTTTTTCTAGCCTGTTACAGGACAGAATATTTACTTTGTCCTCAATGCTACTTTGCTCAGGCCATGTTAACTTACTTAACCTTTAAGACCAAATAGCACCAGCATCGTTGTCAGACAGAGAAAGTGATGGGAAGGACACAATTGTTTCATCTACTTCTCCCCCACCTGATAGCTCAAGGCTTATACATGATGTAAAAATCTTTCATCATGATGTGTCACTTGTTTAAATCTTCACCAGATAGATTAGAAACTGAGTTCAATGACCTGGGTAAACCCATCTTCAGTTGTAGACCTCAGATAAGGTTCCAAGTCTTCAATTCTCATGATTTCTGATGCTGGTATTAGGGGCCAGCGTAGTAGCCACAGTACAGGGGAACCGCATCCTGTTTCAGGTTTTTATGGTATATACTTGTTATGGTGCAGTGAAAAGAGGATGGGATGTAATATCAGAAGACCTATGCTCAAGCTATAGACACCACTTAACTAGGTATGTGACCGTGAGTAAGTTATTTGACCTTTCTGAATTTTTGTTTGCTTATCTGAAATAGCACCTACTTTACATGGTTACTGTGGGGATTAAATAAAACTCTATAAAGAATTGTAAAATGTAGTCACTATTGTGCAGGACATTCAGTATTATATCTTGGTAACCCTAAACAATTCTATTATGTTCATAATTTTTTCTCTTGTTTATTTTCTCTCTATCCTTTAGAGATAGCTGCTCAACAGAAATATAATATGACCCACAAAAGTGAGCTCGATACACCATTTAAAATTTTTAGTAGCCATATTAAAAAAAATAAAATGAAACGGGTGAGATTAATTTTACCACATATTTTCTTTAGCCTAATATATCCAAAATATCATCATACTGACATGGGATCACCAACACATAAATCATTAACGTGACATTTTAGTCCTTTTGTAATACAAAATCTTTCAAATCTGGTGAGTATTTTATACTTACAGCACATCTCCACTTGCCCTGGCCACATTTCAAGTGCCCAACAGCCATATGTGGCTGGTGGCTACTGTACCACACAGCACAGCTTAGACCTTTCCAGATGCCTCTGTCCCAGTGGCTTTCTCCGGATTAGGAACACAGCATACTATACAGCAATAATCTAGTTACTATCTTTAATTCTCTTGGAAAACACTGATTGAAATTCGTCCCCCTTTTCAACATCATGGGGACAATTTGTTCCTCTATTTTTAACAGAAGTAGACAGTTATAAATGTCTTGATAGAGCCACTGGGAGACTGGGTCAGAGAGGAAAGACACAGTAATTGTGGGGCTACTTGGAACTTGGAACACAGTCTTACATCATAGGGCGTGAGGTTCATTGGGGCAGAATTGGGGAGTGGAGAGGACTTCAATGTCTAAAGCTCTATCATCAAAGGGAAGAAATTCTGCCAACAGGGTATAATATCTATTCCTTTAATGTAATGGGAAAAGGCAGTAAAACAAGGCGTCCCTAGGAGGGGAAGGCAAATGTCCTTCTCTTGCGCTGGCCTGACTTCCCGTAAAACAGGATATCGTACAGTAGCATAAGCCTCAAGAGAACCTAATAAGGAAGGGCCACACCTCAGCCATTCCATTCTCGTGAAAATCTATTCTATTTTTAAGAAACCCAGGAGAGAGAGTCCAGAGTCTACCCTATTAACGGCTTCCAGCACTCCATCTATTGACTCCCACTGGAAATTCTTCTCAAAGTCTTACTTCAATTATTCTCACCCTGGCTAAAGCACATTTCCCTTTCTTTGCTTTCAAAATGCTCTCCCAAATATGCATTCAGATCAGAAAAAAAAGGAGGAAATAATTTTAAAGGAGCAA